>NC_041387.1:600249658-600250860 GCF_002162155.2 Triticum dicoccoides | reverse complement strand
GATGTATGCTTTTTTTCATATAATTTTTTTAGGCAGATTTTTAGATTTTTTTAGGCAGATTTTTAGATTTTTTTGTGTATGTATGTTATGTTTATATGTATGTATGTATGTTCATATGTATGTATGTTTATATGCAAAGCATATGCAAAGAAAAATGTATGTATGGTCATATGCAAAGATTTTTTTTTGTATTTTTATAAAAATGTATATATGTTCTCTGCGTGTATATATGTTTTATATTCATAGATTTTTATTTGAACATTATTTAAAAAAAAACAAGCAATACAAGAAGAAGAAAAAGAATGAGAGGAAAAAGGAAAAAAGAAGAGGAAGAAAGGAGAAGAAGAGGGGATAGGAAGAAGAGGAGAAATAAATAAGAAGAAAAAAAAGAAGAAAAAGAAGAGGAGAAAATTCTATTTTTTCTTCTTCTCCTCTATTCTTTTCTTCTTCTCCTCTTTTTTTTTCTTCTTTTTTTTCTTCTTCTTCTTCCTTCTTCCTTCTTCCTCTTTTCTTCCTTTTCCTTATTTTCCTTTCTCGAGGGATAAGAAGAAAAGAAGAGGAGAAGAAGAAAGAAAGGAATAGAGGAGAAAAAAGAAACTTTGACACGAGGGGGGGGGGTACCGATACCCCCTCCCCGATAACATTATTTTCCCATGTATATGTATGTTGCGTCGTTGTCGATATAACGAGGGTGTCGAGGATCACCGAGGGGTCGAGGGTCGGAAACTAGGGTAGAGGGTCGAGGGTCGTATAGTAATGTAATATTCGGTTTCCTTATTAGTCCATGTTATAGTAATGTAATATTGATGAGTTATGCATGTGTGCGCAGCTACCACTATATTCTCCTAGAGATTAAGCTTGAGAAGGGAGTAGTAACTGTCTTAGACTCCAAGCGAAAAGATCCCAAGGAGTATGCGGACATGACTGAAATGCTCGAGAAGTAAGTTAAATCGATCATTATCCACCATATCAGCAACTTTGTTCATTTCTGATATCAAGTAATTGTTTTCTTTGTATGGCAGGGCTTGGAGAAAATTCACCAAAAAAGCTCCGGGACTACCGAAGAAGCTGCAATTTAGGCACCCGAAAGTAAGTACTATATAGTAGCATATTCCAGGCATCTCCTAGTGATTCAAGCGCTAGTTTCATCAATACCATTTAGCATGCTTGCTAATTATCAGTTTGATTGACCTCTATTTCTT
>NC_041387.1:600247146-600248613 GCF_002162155.2 Triticum dicoccoides | reverse complement strand
AACCACAGCCACATAAACGCTGACGCGTGGATGCCTATTGGTCCCGGTTGGTGCCACCAACCGGGACCAAAGGCCCTCCTGCCTGGGCTCAGGGGACAGGCCACGTGAAGGCCCTTCTGTCCCGGTTCTGGATTGAACCGGGACTAAAGGGGTCAGGGCATTAGTACCGACCCTTTAGTCCCGGTTCATGAACCGGGACTAAAGGCCCTCACCAACCGGGACAATAGGCCCTTTTTCTACTAGTGAAAATATATGGTATTTTTTGCTTTATTATTTTCTTTAAAAGTGTGCTTTCCTATTTTGAGCTTCAAACGTACTTTAGAAAAAAGACCATCCTACTCTGTCCAAGCAATCTCCCTACTTCCTAGTGTGTGTGTACTCTTCAAGTGCAAGCTTCTGCCTTTTTTACTTCTTCTTTTCTTCAAAAGAGAGAGCTCTCCTATTTTGAGCTTCAAACGTAGAACAATTTTCTACAGTATTTTCAATATGTAATGTAAAAAAATGTTATGTACAGGCAGGAAATAAATTAAGAAATTATACATAAGATGCTACTCCATCCGTCCCATAATGTAAGACGTTTTTTGACACAGTACTATCCAACTCCAGCTGTTGCGATCATGATGATATTCGAAAGTCACTAATCTGGTTTCAGCATCATAGATGTGAACCAATCCAGTCCTTTAAAGAGCTCCAAAACTTGCTTTTGATCCTAGTGATCCAGAATGGTTTCATCGAACACGGAGATTCCCCTTTCCTTGTTTGAAAAAATGCTTGCCCAACGGTCTTGGGAGTAAGAGTGGTCCAAGAACAGATGCATTAATGTTTCTTCAACTTTCTTATTGCAAAACACATACTCATAACAATCAAGATGCATAGATATCCTCAAGATATTTCTGGTATTGACTCTATTATGAAGCAGGAGGCTGAAAAATATTGTATGCCCGTCTGCTAGCATTTTCCAGAGCCAATTGAAAAGTACATGGGCATCAATATCAGCTTTTAAACAGTTATACATCCATTTATCTTGAGCTTGAGCTCCTGGATCAAAATATTGTAATGTCAGCCCCTGAAGTTCAGTGAATTGAGCAAATGCTTGAGCTGAAAGTGGCCTATGAAAACGGACATACAGATCTTCGGAGTTCACAAAGGAGGCAGATGATTAGCTCCTATTTTCATTAATGAAGATTGCTGGAAGCTAGATGAAATTCTCTAGGAAGAAGAAGGGAGTGGAGGTTTTTCTTCTGATCATGGTGATGAACCAAGCTGTAATATCACTAATGAAGTTTCTCCTATTCTAGGCTAGGCTATGTTGTAATCCCTAGGAGATAGTAGTAGTTTTGTCTAGCTGGGATGAACGCTCGAAATGTTTAATCCATTGGCGGTCTTTTCCTTTTTGCGCTGGCTTCTACCAGGCCTCCACCCATGCGCATAGCGAAAGATCTCATTTTCTATCTGCCTGAACAATTT
>NC_041387.1:600193575-600246681 GCF_002162155.2 Triticum dicoccoides | reverse complement strand
CCAAGTTGAACGTAAGGAAGGTTAATCTTATTATTATTAAAGCAAGCACCGTTCCTACTTTTCCAAATGGTCCAACAAACAAACACAATGAGCATGATAAGTTGCTTATCATGCTTTGCGAATCCAGGAATCTAAGAACTAAACATATCTTGAACAGTCGGGCACACATCGTAAGCACACTTCATGATATTCCACACTAACTTTGCAAGAGAACAACGCATAAAGAGGTGATCGATCGTTTCATTTTGTCCACAGGAACGGAAGACGCCTCCTATCAACCGATTGATTCCCACACTCACGTCCGCCGTCGCTCCTACGTGACGCGTGTCCTGCATGGGGCCCGCCAACCGCGAGCGGTTTCCGAGGTCGCAAACCAGGTCAGGGCGCGGGCGCCGCTGTCCCCAGCGCCTCGTCGTCGACGCCGGCGACCTTGACTCCATGGCTTTGTGCCTCCTCCTCATTTCGGCCCCAAGCTCCAGCCCCATCCATCACCGCCGGTCCATTTAACCACCAGCAACCACCACCAGTTCGTCCCCGACTAACTCAGTTCATTGCAAAAAACAAGAAAAACTGCAACATTATCCGTGTTGCAAAACTTTCTTCCGCAACATCACCTATGTTGCAAAAAGATGAAGAGAAAAAAAAATCTACAACATCACCTCTGTTGCAAAGATAAACATTACCTCTGTTGCAAAAGTTTCTGCAAACTTTTGTTGCAAACAGCTGAGTGCAACATGACGTTTGTTGCAAACCTCATCAGCTGAATCTTGGTGTTGAATCCAATGGCTCGCGACCCGGCTGATTTTTTAGAAAGATCAGGTGGCTGATGCGCAGCATGGCCCTTTTGTTAAAGGGATAAGTATATTTTTTGTCCCTCAACTCTTTCGAAAGTATTGAAATGGTTTCTGAATTCAAAAACCGGCAAAACTTAGTCCCTCAACTTCTCAAATCGGATTAATTTAGTCCCTCGTACCTCTTCGAGTGGTTTCCATGTGACGTGGGCACGGTTTTGGCCAAAACTTGAACGTCGCCTAGGTTTGACCGCCATGTCACAGTCCATGTCATTTTTTTGAAACACACTCCCGGTCCCAGGCACAGTGAGGTCGGATGAGAATCCGGACAGTGACGTCTATGACGGTCATGCGGCGGAGATGAAGCGCTCGAGCAACCAGAGGAGCTCGGCGACCCAAGGGCGTCGCGTTGGCAGATGAGTGACTTGGCCTCCCTGTTGCACGGGCCGTCGAGCTGCAGCCTGCGCCTGAAGCGACGCCGCTGACCTTCTGGACAGGAGGCCTGAGCAGGAGGAGGAGCATGCTGGAGATGGGATCAGCATGTTCGCTGTGTTTCGCTTGCATCTCCGGCGGGCCGAATCGATAGGTACGTGAACGTATACCTGCGTGTTTTGCCGGTGGCTAGAATCAATCCAGCAGCTAGTCTGCACTTCGTGTTCCGCTGAAAGCACTCGACTGGCCGCCACACGCATGCACGCGGGCCAAGCACCTCAATCTCGCGCGCAGCTGACGCTCCTTCCTGGAGTACGCATGCCTCGCAGGAGACCCAAGGCCGCGCCCATCTCGTCCTCTACCCGCCGCGGACGTCCTCGGTACAGTGCCCGTGGGCACCGCCCATGGCGCGCAATTGCCCGCCTATGTGAGAGCACCTAGAGCCACCCCGCGCCCCAGAGCTCCTCGGCTATCTCGTTTCCGACGGAGAATCGCCGCCACGACTGCGCTTGAACCATCTCCGAACTTATGCCATGGTCGCGCGGACGAGCACAGGAGCACCCACCGGTGCTCTCTCCCTGTGCCAGCGCGCATCTGTGTTGTGCGTGTGCATCTGTGCTGTGTGAGTGTGTGCATGCTGGTGGGTGTGATGTGCGAGTTTGTGCGCGTGCTGGCGGCCGAATTTCGTGTTTTGACTCTTTTTGGAAAGAATTTCGGGACCTGACCTCAGTTCGAATTTTTTTTTTGGGATCTGACCCTTTTGCCTATCGCTAGAGGGCCTGGCGGTAGGATTGCGTGTCCTACCGCCATAGCCTACGGCGGTAGGCCCTTTGACGGCGACTGACGGCCGTTGGCAGCTGCTGACGTGGAAAAGGGCCTACCGCCATCCCCTACGGCGGTAGGTTACTGGAGCCTACCGCCATACCCTCTGGCGGTAGGGTCCTGTGTTCTGGATAAGGTGGGGAGGGGCTGGATATTCCCCCCTCCTCAACCACTCATTCAGCCCACATCACTGAAGGAAATATGCCCTAGAGGCAATAATAAAGTTATTATTTATTTCCTTATAATCATGATAAATGTTTATTATTCATGCTAGAATTGTATTAACCGGAAACATAATACATGTGTGAATACATAGACAAACAAAGTGTCACTAGTATGCCTCTACTTGACTAGCTCGTTAATCAAAGATGGTTATGTTTCCTAACCATGAACAATGAGTTGTTATTTGAGTAACGAGATCACATCATTAGTTGAACGATCTGATTGACATGACCCATTCCATTAGCTTAGCACCTGATCGTTTAGTATGTTGCTATTGCTTTCTTCATGACTTATACATGTTCCTATGACTATGAGATTATGCAACTCCCGTTTGCCGAAGGAACACTTTGGGTGCTACCAAACGTCACAACGTAACTGGGTGATTATAAAGGAGCATTACAGGTGTCTCTAAAAGTAGATGTTGGGTTGGCGTATTTCGAGATTAGGATTTGTCACTCCGATTGTCGGAGAGGTATCTCTGGGCCCTCTCGGTAATGCACATCACATAAGCCTTGCAAGCACTGCAACTAATATGTTAGTTGTGAGATGATGTATTACGGAACGAGTAAAGAGACTTGCCAGTAACGAGATTGAACTAGGTATTGGATACCGACGATCGAATCTCGGGCAAGTAACATACCGATGACAAAGGGAACAGCGTATGTTGTTATGCGGTCTGACCGATAAAGATCTTCGTAGAATATGTAGGAGCCAATATGGGCATCCAGGTCCCGCTATTGGTTATTGACCGGAGACGTGTCTCGGTCATGTCTACATTGTTCTCGAACCCGTAGGGTCCGCACGCTTAAGGTTACGATGACAGTTATATTATGAGTTTACATGTTTTGATGAACCGAAGGAGTTCGGAGTCCCGGATGAGATCGGGGACATGACGAGGAGTCTCGAAATGGTCGAGATGTAAAGATTCATATATTGGATGATATGGTTAGGCCAAGGGGTCAAGCTCATGAGGCTTTAGATCGGTGCAAAAAGGAGTTTTGCGGAGGCCAGGGGGCCAAACGCCGGAGACCCTGGCGTCTGGCCCTGGGCCAGACGCCGAGGCCCATGGCGTCTGGGCCAGACGCCAAGGATTGTGGCGTTTGGTCCTGGAGTCCGAGTGGGACTCTTGCCTTTCGGGCAAAACCGACTTTGAGGAGGCTTTTGCTCCAAGTTTCGACCCCGGGGCTCAACATATAAATAGAGGGGCAGGGCTAGCACCAAAGGAACAACAAGTTGATCCACGTGATCTATTCCTTAGCCGTGTGCAGTGCCCCCTGCCACCATATACCTCGATAATACTGTAGCGGAGTTTAGGCGAAGCCCTGCTGCTGTAGTTCATCAAGATCGTCACCACGCCGTCGTGCTGACGGAACTCTTCCCCGACACTTTGCTGGATCGGAGTCCGGGGATCGTCATCGAGCTGAACGTGTGCTCGAACTCGGAGGTGCCGTAGTTTCGGTGCTTGATCGGTTGGATCGTGAAGACGTACGACTACTTCCTCTACGTCGTGTCATCGCTTCCGCAGTCGGTCTGCGTTGGGTACGTAGACAACACTCTCCCCTCGTTGCTATGCATCACATGATCTTGCGTGTGCGTAGGAAATTTTTTGAAATTACTACGAAACCCAACAGTGGCATCCGAGCCAGGTTATTTATGTTGATGTTATATGCACGAGTAGAACACAAGTGAGTTGTGGACGATACAAGTCATACTGCCTACCAGCATGTCATACTTTGGTTCGGCGGTATTGTTGGACGAGACGACCCGGACCAACCTTACGCGTACGCTTACGCGAGACCGGTTCCCTCGACGTGCTTTGCACATAGATGGCTTGCGGGCGACTGTCTCTCCAACTTTAGTTGAACCGAGTATGGCTACGCCTGGTCCTTGAGAAGGTTAAAACGGAGTCTATTTGACAAACTATCGTTGTGGTTTTGATGCGTAGATGAGATTGGTTCTTACTTAAGCCCGTAGCAGCCACGTAAAACATGCAACAACAAAGTAGAGGACGTCTAACTTGTTTTTGCAGGGCATGTTGTGATGTGATATGGTCAAGGCATAATGCTGAATTTTATTGTATGAGATGATCATGTTTTGTAACCGAGTTATCGGCAACTGGCAGGAGCCATATGGTTGTCGCTTTATTGTATGCAATGCAATCGCGATGTAATGCTTTACTTTATTACTAAACGGTAGTGATAGTCGTGGAAGCATAAGATTGGCGAGACGACAACGATGCTACGATGGAGATCAAGGTGTCGCGCCGGTGACGATGGTGATCATGACGGTGCTTCGGAGATGGAGATCACAAGCACAAGATGATGATGACCATATCATATCACTTATATTGATTGCATGTGATGTTTATCTTTTTATGCATCTTATCTTGCTTTGATTGACGGTAGCATTATAAGATGATCTCTCACTAAATTATCAAGAAGTGTTCTCCCTGAGTATGCACCGTTGCCAAAGTTCGTCGTGCCCAGACACCACGTGATGATCGGATGTGATAAGCTCTACGTCCATCTACAACGGGTGCAAGCCAGTTTTGCACACGCAGAATACTCAGGTTAAACTTGACGAGCCTAGCATATGCAGATATGGCCTCGGAACACGGAGACCGAAAGGTCGAGCGTGAATCATATAGTAGATATGATCAACATAACGATGTTCACCATTGAAAACTACTCCATCTCACGTGATGATCGGTCATGGTTTAGTTGATTTGGATCACGTAATCACTTAGAGGATTAGAGGGATGTCTATCTAAGTGGGAGTTCTTAAATAATATGATTAATTGAACTTAAATTTATCATGAACTTAGTACCTGATAGTATCTTGCTTGTTTATGTTGATTGTAGATAGATGGCTCGTGCTGTTGTTCCGTTGAATTTTAATGCGTTCCTTGAGAAAGCAAAGTTGAAAGATGATGGTAGCAATTACACGGACTGGGTCCGTAACTTGAGGATTATCCTCATTGCTGCACAGAAAAATTACGTCCTGGAAGCACCGCTGGGTGCCAGGCCTGCTGCTGGAGCAACACCAGATGTTATGAACGTCTGGCAGAGCAAAGCTGATGACTACTCGATAGTTCAGTGTGCCATGCTTTACGGCTTAGAATCGGGACTTCAACGACGTTTTGAACGTCATGGAGCATATGAGATGTTTCAGGAGTTGAAGTTAATATTTCAAGCAAATACCCGAATTGAGAGATATGAAGTCTCCAATAAGTTCTATAGCTGCAAGATGGAGGAGAACAGTTCTGTCAGTGAGCATATACTCAAAATGTCTGGGTATAATAATCACTTGATTCAATTGGGAGTTAATCTTCCGGATGATTGCGTTATTGACAGAATTCTGCAATCACTGCCACCAAGCTACAAGAGCTTCGTGATGAACTATAATATGCAAGGGATGAACAAGACTATTCCCGAGCTCTTCGCAATGCTGAAAGCTGCGGAGGTAGAAATCAAGAAGGAGCATCAAGTGTTGATGGTTAACAAGACCACTAGTTTCAAGAAAAAGGGCAAAGGGAAGAAAAAGGGGAACTTCAAGAAGAACGGCAAGCAAGTTGCTGCTCAAGAGAAGAAACCCAAGTCTGGACCTAAGCCTGAAACTGAGTGCTTCTACTGCAAGCAGACTGGTCACTGGAAGCGGAACTGCCCCAAGTATTTGGCGGATAAGAAGGATGGCAAGGTGAACAAAGGTATATGTGATATACATGTTATTTATGTGTACCTTACTAGAGCTCGCAGTAGCACCTGGGTATTTGATACTGGTTCTGTTGCTAATATTTGCAACTCGAAACAAGGACTACGGAATAAGCGGGCACTGGCAAAGGATGAGGTGACGATGCGCGTGGGAAATGGTTCCAAAGTAGATGTGATCGCGGTCGGCACGCTACCTCTACATCTACCTTCGGGATTAATATTAGACCTAAATAATTGTTATTTGGTGCCAGCGTTGAGCATGAATATTATATCTGGATCTTGTTTAATGCGAGGCGGTTATTCATTTAAATCAGAGAATATGGTTGTTCTATTTATATGAGTAATATCTTTTATGGTCATGCACCCTTGAAGAGTGGTCTATTCTTATTGAATCTCGATAGTAGTAATACACATATTCATAATGTTGAAGCCAAAAGATGCAGAGTTGATAATGAAAGTGCAACTTATTTGTGGCACTGTCGTTTAGGTCATATCGGTATAAAGCGCATGAAGAAACTCCATACTGATGGACTTTTGGAACCACTTGATTATGAATCACTTGGTACTTGCGAACCGTGCCTCATGGGCAAGATGACTAAAACACCGTTCTCCGGTACTATGGAGAGAGCAACAGATTTGTTGGAAATCATACATACCGATGTATGTGGCCCGATGAATATTGAGGCTCGTGGCGGATATCGTTATTTTCTCACCTTCAAAGATGATTTAAGCAGATATGGGTATATCTACTTAATGAAACATAAGTCTGAAACATTTGAAAAGTTCAAAGAATTTCAGAGTGAAGTTGAAAATCATCGTAACAAGAAAATAAAGTTTCTACGATCTGATCGTGGAGGAGAATATTTGAGTTACGAGTTTGGTGTACATTTGAAAAACTGTGGAATAGTTTCGCAACTCACGCCACCCGGAACACCACAGCGTAATGGTGTGTCCGAACGTCGTAATCATACTTTACTAGATATGGTGCGATCTATGATGTCTCTTACTGATTTACCGCTATCATTTTGGGGATATGCTTTAGAGACGGCCGCATTCACGTTAAATAGGGCACCATCAAAATCCGTTGAGACGACGCCTTATGAACTGTGGTTTGGCAAGAAACCAAAGTTGTCGTTTCTTAAAGTTTGGGGCTGCGATGCTTATGTCAAAAAGCTTCAACCTGATAAGCTCGAACCCAAATCGGAGAAATGTGTCTTCATAGGATACCCAAAGGAGACTATTGGGTACACCTTCTATCACAGATCCGAAGGCAAGACATTCGTTGCTAAGAATGGATCCTTTCTAGAGAAGGAGTTTCTCTCGAAAGAAGTGAGTGGGAGGAAAGTAGAACTTGACGAGGTAACTGTACCTGCTCCCTTACTGGAGAGTAGTTCATCACAGAAAACTATTTCAGTGACACCTACACCAGTTAGTGAAGAAGCCAATGATAATGATCATGAAACTTCAGATCAAGATACTGCTGAACCTCGTAGATCTGGATAAGGTGGGGAGGGGCTGGATATTCCCCCCTCCTCAACCACTCATTCAGCCCACATCACTGAAGGAAATATGCCCTAGAGGCAATAATAAAGTTATTATTTATTTCCTTATAATCATGATAAATGTTTATTATTCATGCTAGAATTGTATTAACCGGAAACATAATACATGTGTGAATACATAGACAAACAAAGTGTCACTAGTATGCCTCTACTTGACTAGCTCGTTAATCAAAGATGGTTATGTTTCCTAACCATGAACAATGAGTTGTTATTTGAGTAACGAGATCACATCATTAGTTGAATGATCTGATTGACATGACCCATTCCATTAGCTTAGCACCTGATCGTTTAGTATGTTGCTATTGCTTTCTTCATGACTTATACATGTTCCTATGACTATGAGATTATGCAACTCCCGTTTGCCGGACGAACACTTTGGGTGCTACCAAACGTCACAACGTAACTGGGTGATTATAAAGGAGCATTACAGGTGTCTCCAAAAGTAGATGTTGGGTTGGCGTATTTCGAGATTAGGATTTGTCACTCCGATTGTCGAAGAGGTATCTCTGGGCCCTCTCGGTAATGCACATCACATAAGCCTTGCAAGCACTGCAACTAATATGTTAGTTGTGAGATGATGTATTACGGAACGAGTAAAGAGACTTGCCAGTAACGAGATTGAACTAGGTATTGGATACCGACGATCGAATCTCGGGCAAGTAACATACCGATGACAAAGGGAACAGCGTATGTTGTTATGCGGTCTGACCGATAAAGATCTTCGTAGAATATGTAGGAGCCAATATGGGCATCCAGGTCCCGCTATTGGTTATTGACCGGAGACGTGTCTCGGTCATGTCTACATTGTTCTCGAACCCGTAGGGTCCGCACGCTTAAGGTTACGATGACAGTTATATTATGAGTTTACATGTTTTGATGAACCGAAGGAGTTCGGAGTCCCGGATGAGATCGGGGACATGACGAGGAGTCTCGAAATGGTCGAGACGTAAAGATTCATATATTGGATGATATGGTTAGGCCAAGGGGTCAAGCCCATGAGGCTTTAGATCGGTGCAAAAAGGAGTTTTGCGGAGGCCAGGGGGCCAAACGCCGGAGACCCTGGCGTCTGGCCCTGGGCCAGGCGCCGAGGCCCATGGCGTCTGGGCCAGACGCCAAGGATTGTGGCGTTTGGTCCTGGAGTCCGAGTGGGACTCTTGCCTTTCGGGCAAAACCGACTTTGAGGAGGCTTTTGCTCCAAGTTTCGACCCCGGGGCTCAACATATAAATAGAGGGGCAGGGCTAGCACCAAAGACACAACAAGTTGATCCACGTGATCTATTCCTTAGCCGTGTGCGGTGCCCCCTGCCACCATATACCTCGATAATACTGTAGCGGAGTTTAGGCGAAGCCCTGCTGCTGTAGTTCATCAAGATCGTCACCACGCCGTCGTGCTGATGGAACTCTTCCCCGACACTTTGCTGGATCGGAGTCCGGGGATCGTCATCGAGCTGAACGTGTGCTCGAACTCGGAGGTGCCGTAGTTTCGGTGCTTGATCGGTTGGATCGTGAAGACGTACGACTACTTCCTCTATGTCGTGTCATCGCTTCCGCAGTCGGTCTGCGTTGGGTACGTAGACAACACTCTCCCCTCGTTGCTATGCATCACATGATCTTGCGTGTGCGTAGGAAAATTTTTGAAATTACTACGAAACCCAACAATCACCTCTCCACCGAGCTCAACTCTCCACCCCTCTTTCTTTGAAGCACAAGAGCCTCCCAAATCTCTCTCATTTGTTTGAGATTTCTCCGGTGGATTCTTACCATTTTCATCACTCAAGGTGGCTCTCTCATTTCCCCTCATTTTGATTGGTTGATATCTTTGTTTACTTTGCATTTGCTCATTTGATTGCAAACCCTAGCTCATCATTTTGGTGTGGTCAAATCAATTACTATGATCCATTTAGGTTTATGTTTGTGATTTCCTTATGTATGATGTGCTTAGAATTGCCTGTAGAAAAGTTTGTGTGCCTAGATCTAGTGCTAATCTTAATGTACATAATGGGATTAGGTTATGCTTAAGAAAGTAATTAAAGCTAAGTTACTTTAATAGCAACTTTTCGAATTGTAGGATGGCACCGTTCATTTTCTTTGAAACTTCTGCTGAGGCGGCGGCGAACCGTGAACGCAAATTGATTGAGGAAAAGATGAACTTGTGGATCGAAGCCATTGATGCGTTGAATGCGGAGTGTAGGGCCTTTTCATATAATTATTTCAATAAAGACCGTTCCGAAAATTTTATAACAAAAAAGGAGAGGCTGATGAAGAAGCTCAAGACGGGAAAAAAATTTGTAGGCGTGATCTTGCAATGCAAATTATATTGTGTGCGACAACGACAGAATATGCTGAGATAGACATGGGCAATCATGGTCAGGTCATTGATTGGTTAGTTCGCCAACCATTCTCGTCGGATGAGAACCGTGCATCTCGTTGGGCATGGGTCAAAGAAAGAAATGATGTTATTTGTTGCAACCCGGGACTGTACGGCGCATAGTATTGCATAAGGCTATGTAATCTTTGTCATTTGGACTGTAATGACATGTACCCTATGCTTGGTCGTCGTTTGAACTACTATGACTTGTACCCTTAACATTTGAACTCATTAAGAACTTGGTGTTGTATGTCATATCAAGTAACCGAGTGTTGTACTCTACTTAATTTATTTTATGTTTTTGTTTATGTCATCTTAAACCCGTATATTCATGTAGGATGGACAGTCGATCCATGACTATGAACATAGCGTGTGAGAAGATCATGGCGGAGCGACACCGTTGCTTGAAGAAGGAATGTGAAGCATGGTTGAAGAGTTGTGATGAGGCAAATGCGACCATGAAAGATTTCAGCAAGTATCACTTTATTGAGGAACCTTCTGATGCTAAGGAGAAAAAAGCATTCCGAAAGCTTGTGAAGGAGAAAGAGAGGATGCTTGATCAGCTGCAAGACCGGGAATATGCTTGCAGACACGCTTTGGCAGTTGAGATTGCGTTCACTGCAAGCAAAGAAGAATTCCGTGAGATGGACTTGAGGAAACCCGGGCAGGTCATAGGATGGGCAATCAAACAGGGCATGTCAGAGAATCCCGCTCGCCGTGCTGCATGGGCTTGGTTCCGTGAAACGAATGGTGTGTTGGGTCATTGGGTAGGATCCACAGACTTTCAACTAAAGCCTAATCAAGGGCGTGACGATCAAATTGAACGTCTGATAAGTATGAGAGATATGTTACCTGTTTAGAAAATGTGCCGTTGAGCATGAGTTATTAGTATCAAACGATGTCATCCGAACCGGGTCATGTTTTAATAAGTTTGAACATTTGCTATTCGTGAATGTAATGAACTATGTTGAGTTGAGTTATGTATGTGCTTGCGAGATGATCATTCTAATATTTGATAGAATTGGGTATATTATGCTAACATTCGACACATATGGGGCAAAACAGGGGAGAGGAGGGACCAGACCCCACCGCCAATGGCGGTAGGGTCTGGTCCTACCGCCAACGGTTTTGGTTTCTTCGTCACAGAAACTTTGCCCCCCCCCTACCGCCATGCAAGGGTTCTAACTCCGAAAATAGAGAAATCTGTTCTGTTATATCCCACTTCTCTTCACAGCACAACACTTTTTCAATAAGAATCATGACAAATCCCAGAATACACTAACAAACTAAATTCATTCACAACACATTGCAAACATCTTCACACCAAATTCAATACAAATGGCAAATTCGTCCATGACAAGTTGACGACACATGGCTTTTTGCCTTAGTACTACATAGTTCATGATAAATTTGGCATGGCTTCATCCGGTTACATGACGAGTCCACCGAAGACGAAGGCTTTACTGAGTCATACGGGGCCATTTCCCCTTCCCGTCACGTGCCTCATCCTCCTCTTGTGCCTTGTGAGCTCTTGCAAGCTTTCTTGCCCTCTCCTCCTCACGAGCAAGCTTCGCTTGGCGTGCCCTCTCCTCCTCGCGTTGCTTCCGTTCCATCCTCTCTTTTTGACGACGCTCTTCCTCCAAGCCTCTTTGAAACCTTTCTTCGAACAGCCGTTGGCGCCTAAAACAATCTTCTAATTGTTCCTTTTGGATATCTTTTGGCACTTCATGATCTATCCAGCTGAAGTACTTGCATAGAGGAGGCAGTGACTGCATATAAAACGGATGTTAGTGATGACACACATTTGAGAGTAACATGTTACTTCTCTAGCATACCGGTGGAAGGTCATAGGCGTTAGTTGGAAGCGCACGATCGTAAGCATAATTGGGGCAAACAAAATATCTCCTTCCTTCGGTCCATGACTTCTTTCGGTCGGTGGACTCCTTCACCTTGCAAACATATCCACACCAACATGGCGGAATCTTCACATCCTTCTCCTTCACCTTGTCCAAAGATGCATCCTTCCACTTGTGTGGCATGTCTTCATGGTGAGCACATGGTGGCCTTGTCATGGAACCAGATGAAGCCATGCCCTACAACAAATAAAGATGTTAAGTCTAAATATGAACACATTGACATGTAAAGGGGCAAATATATCAACTCATGCATGAACATATTAAAAGTAGTACCATTCACATTATTTAATCATCTGGATTGAGCAACACGTCGATAGGCCTTCCCCTATCAACCCGACGTGTCCTAGAACCACCGGATACACGGCCACGGGCCCCTACAAGGCTAGTCCTTCCTCCACGGCCACGGCTCCCTCCAAGGCTAGTCCTTCCTCCACGGCCGCGGCCCCCTCCAATGTTAGCCCTTCCTCCACGGCCACGGCCCCCTCCAATATTTGACTAGTGCCCGTGTTGGTTCTTCGTTTCTTGCATGTCCTAACGTTGTGTCCTGTGTCATTGCATTCTCCACAATTGTTGTTTTCTGGTGGCTCCATGAAATGACCACTACCAAATTGCTTCATTCCGGTGTATCCAACTAGATCATCCATGTCACTCCAGAATCTCTTCTTTCTTCTTTTTCCCCTCATAGGCACCATGAGTGCGGGATCTGGCACAATGTCTGGCCCAACATACTCAGGCCACTGTGAGGCATCAAGGAAAGGATTGAACCGAGGCGCCCACGTCAACCTTGTTCTTTCCAATGTAAACTCGTGCAACCGCACCGTTGTGCCATCGGATATGTTCATGTTTCTCACCCGTGCTGTGGTCATCAAATGCGAGCAAGGCCAATGATACTTGTGTGGCCTCTCACACTGGCACCAACGGTTTTTAAGGCGCACCTCGTAAGCAACTCCACCGTAAGACCTACCGTCCCTTGTTGTCCCACCCGGCTTATCGATTTGATAGATCATTTCTTTTTCATTATATGTGATCACTTGTTGTTTTCCAGACTTGCGCGCTTGATGCAACAACCAATCATGAACCTTTAATGGATAGTCCATCTTTTCCCCAATCCACTTGGCCGTGCTTGCAGAATGCTTTAGGAAGTACTCATTGAGCTTGATAAAAGTGTACTTGAGTATTGCGGTCACCGGCAAGGAACGGACACCCTTCAACACATTGTTGAAGCATTCCACCATGTTGCTTGTCATGTCCCCATATCGCATACCTCCTTCATCGTAAGTGCGTGACCACTTTTCCTTCTCCGGAAAGTGCCTAACCAAGAATTCTTTCCCCCCTTTGTTCTTCTCCAAAGCCTCGAGGAGTTTATCATATCGGGTCTTGAATGTGGCGGTGTTGAAAGCAACGCAAATAAGGGTAAGGTCTTTGCAAAACTCCTTGCTCTTGCATGCCCAGTAAAAGTTTGCAACAAAGTGTCTCATGCACCAACGGTGTTGAAGCTTTGGAAGACCGGGAATATCAACGTCTATTGCTTTGAGAATCCCATGATGGCGATCCAATATAATACATACCTCTCGCTTGCCTATCACCTTGGTTCTCACATGCCCCATGAACCACTCCCAATTATCATCGTGCTCCGAAGGCACCAAGGCAAATGCCACCAGCAACACGTTATCATTTGAAGAGTGGGCCATCGCCACCATCAATGTGCCCTTGTATTTGCCGGTCAAGAATGTGAAGGAAATATGCCCTAGAGGCAATAATAAAGTTATTATTTATTTCCTTATTCCATGATAAATGTTTATTATTCATGCTAGAATTGTATTAACCGGAAACATAATACATGTGTGAATACATAGACAAACATAGTGTCACTAGTATGCCTCTACTTGACTAGCTCGTGAATCAAAGATGGTTAAGTTTCCTAGCCATGGACAAAAGAGTTGTCATTTGATTAACGGGATCACATCATTAGGAGAATGATGTGATTGACATGACCCATTCCGTTAGCCTAGCACTTGATCGTTTAGTATGTTGCTATTGCTTTCTTCATGACTTATACAAAGTTCCTGCAACTATGAGATTGTGCAACTCACGTTTACCGGAAGAACACTTTGTGTGCTACCAAACGTCACAACGTAACTGGGTGATTATAAAGGTGCTCTACAGGTGTTTCTGAAGGTACATGTTGGGTTGGCATAATTCGAGATTAGGTTTTGTCACTCCGATTGTCGGAGAGGTATCTCTGGGCCCTCTCGGTAATACTCATCACCTAAGCCTTGCAAGCATTGTAACTAATGAGTTAGTTATAAGATGATGTGTTACAGAACGAGTAAAGAGACTTGCCAGTAACGAGATTGAACTAGGTATTGGATACCGACGATCAAATCTCGGGCAAGTAACATACCAATGACAAAGGGAACAACGTATGTTGTTATGCGGTTTGACCGATAAAGATCTTCGTAGAATATGTAGGAACCAATATGGGCATCCAGGTTCCGCTATTGGTTATTGACCGAGAATGGTTCTAGGTCATGTCTACATAGTTCTCGAACCCGTAGGGTCCACACACTTAACGTTACGATGACAGTTTTATTATGAGTTTATAAGTTTTGATGTACCGAAGTTTGTTTGGAGTCCCGGATGTGATCACGGACATGACGAGGAGTCTCGAAATGGTCGAGACATAAAGATTGATATATTGGAAGCCTATGTTTGGACATCGGAAAGGTTCCGGGTGAAATCGGGATTTTACCGGAACACCGGGGGGTTACCGGAACCCTCCCGGGGGTTAATGGGCCTTAGTGGGCCATGAGGGAGAAGAGGAGGGCCGGCCAGGGCAGGCCGCACGCCCCCTCCCCCTAGTCCGAATAGGACAAGGAAGGGGGGGGGGGCGGCGCCCCCCTTTCCTCTTTCCCCTCCCCCCTTTTTTCTTCTCCACCAAGGCAAGAGGGGGGAGTCCTACTCCCGGTGGGAGTAGGACTCCTCCAGGCGCACCCCAAGGGGGCCGGCCGCACCTCCCCCTCCCTCCTTTATATACGGAGGCAAGGGGGCACCCCATAACACACAAGTTGATCTACGGATCGTTCCTTAGCCGTGTGCGGTGCCCCCCTCCACCATATTCCACCTCGGTCATATCGTCACGGAGTTTAGGCGAAGCCCTGCGCCGGTAGAACATCATCATCATCACCACGCCGTCGTGCTGACGGAACTCATCCCCGAAGCTTTGCTGGATCGGAGCCCGGGGATCGTCATCGAGCTAAACGTGTGCTGAACTCGGAGGTGCCGTACGTTCGGTGCTTGGATCGGTCGGATCGTGAAGATGTACGACTACATCAACCGCGTTGTCATAATGCTTCCGCTTACGGTCTACGAGGGTACGTGGACGAACACTCTCCCCTCTCGTTGCTATGCCATCACCATGATCTTGCGTGTGTGTAGGATTTTTTTTGAAATTACTACGTTCCCCAACAGAATGTACCATCTATAGACAACACCGGGCGACAATACGTGAATGCCCCAATGCATTTTCCAAAGCTCCAGAAGGCACGACGAAACACTCCGTCAATTGACTCCACCCGATGGCGCATTCCCGAGTTTCGATGAGCAATTGCTGCCAACATCTTGGGGAGAATGTTATATGCGGCCTCATAATCACCATGCAACATCCTAATAGCGTTTGCATTCGCCATCCATGCCTTCCCATACTTGACCGGGTGTCCGAATTGTTCCTCAATCGAAGACATGAGAAACTTGACCTTCACGGTTGGATCATGTGCTATTTGATGCAACAATTTATATCCTAGATACTCCGACGTGAGTTGACGGTGTCCTATGCTTTGGTCGGCCTTGTCCGGGGGTACGCACATGTGAGTGCCAACATGACTCTTCAAGACCCATTGCCCGGTTTCTTTGATTTTTCTACCGCGGACCATCCATTTGCAACCTTCTTTGTCACATTTGACCATGTACCGAAGTTTTTGATTTGAATGACCAACAACAAACGGCCTATGGCTCCTAATGGCATAATCACACAACCATATCTTGAACTCTACCAAAGAACCAAACTTGATGCCTTTCTTCAAATGAGCATTCTCATCCTCATTTTCTGGTCGAGGATCACTGAATTTGGGGCACGACATTGGCTCGGACAACCATAATCTCATCCCACCATCAACGATTGCATTGTCCGCAAGACTCACATCTCTAAACAAAGGCGACCCTCTCTCCTTGCCGGTCACCTTGTAGATTTCATTTTCTTGCGCAGTCAACCCATCCTCATGCAACTCTTCCTCCGGACCCTCGTCATCCGAGTTATACCCACACATACGGTTATAAGGGAGGGTACGGTCCATGTCTTGTTGCCGCACAATGACATCCAAGTTACCAATTGGATTGTAATGGATCTCTTCATTCTCCGAGTAAACATCCTCCTCTAGAGCAACAATAGCATCATCATCAACATGAGGAATAGCATCTTCTTCAACATGAGAAATAGCATCATGACGGAGTACTATGGCACTAGCGTTGATATGATCTTCATTGGGTTGGCTACTTGGTGGTTGGCTAGAAGAATTGGGGACATACACCTCGGCACTGTCATCATGCATGGGGGTGGATGCATTGCGGTTGAGATCAATTTGTAAAGGAGGAAGAGGATCAACCTTTGTGGCAAAGATCTCAAGAGACTTGTCTTGTGATGCGTCTACTTTTTCCTTGTACACATTCCAATGCAATTGGGAGGTGATGGGCATACTCTTTAATCGGGACTTTACTCCCAATTCAACGTCATACCTCCCAATAAGCTTAACCTCGGCATTTGGGTCATTCCAATGTAAGACGCTTCTCACTTGAACTACAAGATCATCAAAGCTTGGACTTGTGTCAAAAATCATAGCCTCTTCCCCTTCATCGTCATTTCCAAGCATAAATGTTGACTTGTCCAAATAATAAACGTTTACGAGCTTATGCATCTAAGAAAATGGGAACAATATAATCAATCCATATATGTCATCCAACCAACACAAATGGGCAAATGAACGAAATTTTGCATAACTACTATTCATACTAAAGTTAACCTAACAATTAACCACTAACCCTAACCATAACCCCTAACATAACCACTATAACCCTAACCCCCAACATAACCACCAACATAACCACCAACATAACCACCCACCATCCCTAACCCTAACCCTAACACCAACCCCTAACATAACCACAACCCTAGCCATAAATGCATCATAAATGCATCATAAATGCACACAACAACATCAACACCTAGGGTTTGCAATAAATTGACCAAATCAACACAAAACAAAGATCTCAACCAATCAAAAGAAGGGGGAATGGGGGAGGTACCTTGGGTGATGAAAATGCTCCGGATCCACCGATGAAATCCCAAGCAAATGGAGTGGATCTAGGGGGGTTTGTGAGGGGGAGAGAGGGGGAAGAGGAGCTGAGCACGGGGAAGAAGATGAGTGGGAAAGAAGAGTGGTGGTGGGGCCCACAAACCAGCCCCTCCCCACCTTATCCAGAATACAGGACCCTACCGCCAGACGGTATGGCGGTAGGCTCCAGTAACCTACCGCCGTAGGGGATGGCGGTAGGCCCTTTTCCACGTCAGCGGCTGCCAACGGCCGTCAGTCGCCGTCAAAGGGCCTACCGCCGTAGGCTATGGCGGTAGGGCACGCAATCCTACCGCCAGGCCCGCTGGCGGTAGGCAAAAGGGTCAGATCCCGAAATTTTTCCGAACTGGGTCAGATCCCGATTTTGTTTGCAAAAAGGGTCAAAACACGAAATTTTACCCGTGCTGGTGTGTGCGCGTCACCGGCGATCCTCGCCGTACCGCACCTCACTGCCACCTGCACCCAGTACGTGTGGCGCCGCAAGCTCCACGTCGACCTCCTTCTGTTTCTTGTCGCGCACCAACTGCTCGACGAAATGCTTAGCTGAGTTAAAAGATAGGAATGAAGAAGATTACCACGTTGGCAACGCCAGGTCCAAACCACGCCAAGTCAGCACGAAAACTACTTTTGTTGAGTCAAGGGACCAAACTAATCCTGTTTTCAAAGTTGAGGGACTAATGTTTGCCGGTTTTAAAGTTAAGGACCATTTCTATACTTTCAAGAGAGTTCAAGGATGAAAAATATACTTATCCCTTTGTTAAAACACTACTTATTTTTTAAGCATCAGCCACAAAAAACACCTTAATTTTAATTTTGCCTATAAAGAGGGTGGTTCCTTTTTGCTTCTGTTTCTATAGTTCTACGATCCTACGGTACACTAGTGCCGTTTCGTATTGCATAGTATCTGCAAACTGTGGCATCCACTATAAAACTATTTCTTGGAGCCAACCTGTTTCATTTAATTAGACGTACTAGTATCTGCAAATTTGTGGCTTGCACTACAAGACTATTTCTTGAAGCCAACCTGTTTCATTTAATTAGATGTACTAGTATCTGCAAATTTGTGGTATGCACTAGTAGAAAACTACACCACCCGTATGAAACCATACTAGCAATTCAAAGCTAATTATGGCGACAGTAGCATTTAGCAATAGAAATGCAAAGCTCAGGTTCAGAGACAATCATCAGTCACATTTTTCCACAGCTAATCGTCAAGCTTAGAAAAGAGATTTACTACTTTCGGAAGTACTTTTAGCCTGAAGAAGATCACGATCCAAGATAGCGTCGCATGGCCTCTTCGCCGGATATAAGAGAATGAGGACCTCGACAACTCCAACTGAACTCATTGGTTCTGTCGGCAAACTGATTTGTTCCTGGAATGCATAAAGTGCCCGGCGTTGAGTTATTCTCATCCACGTGCTGGGCAATGAGCTTGAATAGCTCGTACCGCATCGCCTTCTCCTCCTTGTCCTTGTACGTGCGGCCGTACTTGGTCATCCAGTCCTCGAACCTCTTCATCATGGCTTTCTCCTCAATGGTGTTCTCCTCAATGGTGAGCTCCATTGGAAAAATGTTCATCGAATTTCAGAAAAGTGCATCGATTTTGAAAAAAACTTCATCGAATTTGAAAAAAAAATCAGCATATTGTAAAATATGTCATCGAAAGTTCATCAAAATTGAAAAAAATCATGGATTTTTTTTAAAAAGATAATCGATTTTGAAAAAAGTTCATCAATTTGAAAAGAAGTTTAGCGAATTTCCAAAAAAGTTCAGCAATTTGAAGAAAAGGTTCAAGTTTTACAAAAGCAATTCATCAAACCAGGAAGAAGAAGAAAACAGAAAAGAAAAAAAAGAAAAATGAAAAAAGAAAAAAGTGGAAAAACGAAAAAGAGAAAAAAGGGAAAAAGGAAAACGAAGGAATAAAAGAGGAAAACAGTTGCTAGTTAGCAGAACCCGGTTTGTGGCGTGGTGGTTAGACGAGCCTGCCTCTGTTACGTAGGTCGCGGGTTCGATACATGAAACTATAACCAGGCGCCAAATAGGTTCCAGCAATACAGTAATCATACATGTCGCCGTATTTATATTTTTGGGCACCAAATTAATATTTTGATGGGCCACCTATGTCGTGAGTATTTCTGAGCGCCTTTCAGCAATACAGTAATCATACATGATTTATACCCCCTAACTACGGCCACTTTAGGGATAACGATTAGGAGCGCCAATTTAGGGGTTCTGTGGATGCGGAAGATTTATGCCCTATAACTACGGAACCAGCTCGTCTGTCGTATAAATTTTGTGGGAGAGACCATGAGCAGAATCAGTGGGATTTTGTTCGACAGTCAGCTCTTACTAACTCATGTCTGAAGGTATATATGCTACTCCTCTTTTTGGAAAACTTTGGAAAAGAAGGCGCCTCCCAAAGTAAAGAGTTTTATGTGGCTTCTTCTCGTAAATCGTTTAAAAGAGTTATGATTAACATGAGAAGTTTAACACTTCCCTAAATTGTGCACTTTGCTTGATGTATGCCAGAGAAATAAAGGGAGCATATGTTCTGTAACTGTAACTTTGCTCGAAGAGTTTGACTCATGTTGGGGTTTATTGGGTCCCAAGTGTTATCATTGAGCATAATCTCCAATCAGCAAACTCCTAGGTCCCTGCTTCTTTAAAGTGCTTGCATATGCCTTGTGGAATTAATATATGGAAGCAGAGAAATGCCCTGGTCTTTGAAGGAGTGATGCCACCTTTGGCATCCGGGGGCATTCCCTTTAGGAACGACATTAACACAGTGACACATTGTGCCCAGTCTTGTAGACAAAACCCTCTTTTTGCTTGGTTAAACTCTTTAGCTTGACTACATCCCCTTTTTTATATAGAATACACATAGCATGAGTATCATGTATTAAAGAAGGAGAAGGGTACAAAAAACTCATCTACTTTTTCCCTACCATGGCAAGGCAAACAATCCACCCAACACGACTCACACACTACTCGCTAGCCATCCACCTAAACGTCGCCAAGAAGTAGGCAGCCATAGTCCCTTTGAATAATCCCACTCGCTTCCAAGAATCTCCCTCTGGTCAATTGTTGCCGCATAGGGCGTTGCATTGTTGAAGACAACATCCTTACGTTGTTTCCAGTGTTCCCAAAATGTTAGGATCACCTTCGTGCCGGACCGCTTCCGAAGTGGTGCGAACCACCGTAGCATTGAGTTGTGTGATGAAGATAGCCGACCCATGCTGCAAAGTTTCCCGTGCAGGCAGTCTCCCCGCGGGCTGAATTCCCGCGTAGTACCTTGAAAGTTCAACATGCCTGGACCTTTTTAGACCAGGTTGGTCTAGTCAACTAGTCCCACCGGACCACATTTCAGGAATGACCAGACAGTGAACATGACATGCGGGAGCCGGCTGAGGGCCCACCTATGCCACGTTTGTTCCACTAAGGCGAAGGCCTAGAGGCGACATTGAGGTATGCTCACGGCATGTCGCGTTGATGTAGGGGGAAGAAGACTTTGACACACTGAAAGGATCGAGAAGAGGTGTCTAGAGGGGGGTGAATAGACTCTAAGCAAGAAAAGTTGCAGTTTTTAATTTCTTTAAGTTGAAATGGAGTTTTGGCACAAGTTTAACATTCACAATACATATCAAGCAAGCATGCAAAGAGTATATGAGCAGCGGAAAGTAAAGCATGCAAATTGCAAGAATGTAAAGGGATGGGATTGGAGTGTGCAAACGCAATTTGGAGGCACGGAGGTTTTTGAGCCGTGTTTCTGATAGGTGGTGCTATCATACATCCACGTTGATGGAGACTTCAACCCACGAAGTGTAACGGTTGTGCGAGTCCACGGAGGGCTCCACCCATGAAGGGTCCACGAAGAAGCAACCTTGTGTATCCCACCATGGCCGTCGCCCACAAAGGACTTGCCTCACTAGGGGTAGATCTTCACGAAGTAGGCGGTCTCCTTGCCCGTACAAACTCCTTGGTTCAACTCCACAATCTTGTCGGAGGCTCCCAAGTGACACCCAGCCAATCTAGGAGACACCACTCTCCAAGAAATAACAAATGGTGTGTTGATGATGAAACTCCTTGCTCTTGTGCTTCAAAGGATAGTCTCCCCAACACTCAACTCTCTCTCTCAGGATTTGGATTTGGTGGAAAGAAGATTTGAGTGGAAAGCAACTTGGGGAAGGCTAGAGATCAAGATTTATGTGGTAGGAATGGAAGATCTTGACCTCAACGCAAGTGTAGGTGGTTCTCTCTCAGAAAATGTATGCTGGAAGTGTAGGTACGTTTTGATGGCTCTCTCCACGAATGAAGAGTGGGTGGAGGGGTATATATAGCCTCCACACAAAATCTAACCGTTACACACAACTTACTAAACTCGGTGGGACCGAATTGTGAAACTCGGTCGGACCGATTTAGGAAATAATGTGACCATTAGAATTTTCGGTGGGACCGACATGTCATCTCGGTGGGACCAATATGGTTAGGGTTAGGGCATAACGTAATCTCGGTGAGACTGCTTACACAAAATCGGTGAGACCGATTTTGGTAATGGACACACAGAGGGTTGGTCAGGCAAACTCGGTGGGACCAATTCGCTCATCTTGGATGGACCGAAATGTTACAAAGAGGAACAGAGAGTTTGCATTGTAATCACGGTAGGACCGATTACACAAATTCAGTCGGATCGATTTTGGTAATTGACATACACAGAGAGATTACAATCCCATCTCGGTGAGACCGAGATCCCTATCAGTGAGACCGAAAAGACTAGGGTTTTGTGGCAGTGGCTATGTCATGAGAACTTAGTGGCACCGGGTAGAAAGATTCGGTAGGGCCGAGTTTGACTTTTGGTTTGGGACATATGTGGATGCGAGAAAGTAGTTGAGGGCTTTGGAGCATATCACTAAGCACTTTGAGCAAGCAAGCCATTAAGCAACACCTCATCCCCTCTTGATAGTATTGGCTTTTCCTATAGACTCAATGTGATCTTGGATCAGTAAAAGTAAAATGTAGAGTCTTGTGCTTTGAGTTTGAGCCAATCCTTTTGTCCTTAGCATCTTGAAGGGGTTCCACATCCTCTAGTCCATGCCACTCCATTGTTGAACTTATCTGAAACATACTAGATAAAAGTATTAGTCCAACAAGAGATATGTTAACATAAATTACCAAAATCACCCAGGAAGCACTTGTGGTTTCACATACCTAAGATTTTGAATGTATCTCTATTTTCTGTAAGGGTGAAGGACTTGTGATACTTAATATATGGTTTAGGCCTTTTCTAAAGAAAAAAATCACCGAGCTGAGCGGCTCAGATAGTTAGGTTCCTTGTGGTAAAACTAGCCCATCAGAATTAAAGTCATAGGCATTGGTGCTCGCATGAGCGTCTTCGATTGTTCAAACACCAATGTAGGAGAAATCTGAGAAGAGTAATGCCCAATTCGACGGTCGCGAATAGGACCAAGACCGAAGCGCTCCTTTGGACTCCCCGGTCGGTATCGATGCTAAGAGCATCTACAACGGGTCCCCTCAAATCTTTCTCAAGTGTCCACAGACGAGCCCGGTCAGTGACTAATACGTCCCTGGTGTATCTATAAGTTTTTATTGTTTCATGTCAATATTCTACAACTTTCACATACTTTTGGCAACAATTTATATGATTTTTTTGGACTAACATATTGATCCAATGCCAAGTGCCATTTCCAGTTTGTTGCATGTTTTTTATTTCGCAGAATAACCATATCAAACGAGTTCCAAACGCGATAAAAAATTACGGAGATTTATTTTAGAATATATGTGATTTTTGAGAAAAAGAATCAACGCGAGACGATGCCTGAGGAGCCCACAAGCCCAGAGGGCACGCCCCCTACCCAGGGTGCGCCTGGAAGGCTTGTGGTGCCCCTGTAAGGTGGTTTGTTCCCTTTTTTCGCCGCAAGAAAGACAATTTATGGATAAAAATCCCCTCAAAATTTCAGCCCAATAGGAGTTACATATCTCTGAAAATTTAAGAAACGGTTTTCACCGAGAAAAAAAGGAACACGAAATAGAAGAGAACAGAGAGAGAGGTCCAATCTCGGAGGGGCTCCTGCTGTCGTGGTTCTAAGTCTGACAGTAGAGTGGGGGGTAGGTATGGAGAGGCAAGGTTCTAGCTATGGAGAGGTTGTAAACACAAGAGATGTACGAGTTCAGGCCCTTCTCGGAGGAAGTAAAAGCCCTACGTCTCGGAGCCCGGAGGCGGTCGAGTGGATTATGTGTCTATGAGTTACAGGATGCCGAACCCTTCTGCCTGTGGAGGGGGTGGCTTATATAGAGTGCGCCAGGACCCCAGCCAGCCCACGTAATGAAGGGTTTAAGGTGTATTTAGTCCGGGGCGTTACTGGTAACGTCCCACATAAAGTGTCTTAACTACCATAAAGTCTACTTAACTACAGGCCGTTGCAGTGCAGAGTGCCTTTTGACCTCCTGGTAGTCGAGTGAGTCTTCGTGGTCGAGTCCCTCAAGTTAGTCGAGTGAGTCCCTCGTTGGTCGACTGGAAGGTGACCTCTTCTAAGGGTGTCCTTGGGCAGGGTACTTAGATCAGGTCTGTGACCCTACCCTAGGTACATGACCCCATCATTAGCCCCCGAATGGATTGAGGCTTTGACTGACGGAGGAGTTGATGCTGTTTCCGATTTACCTTTGCACACTGGTCGTGCGTTGTTCTGAACCAGAGAATCTCTTCGTTGGTAGTGAGCAACTTGTCTTCAGTCGACTCGATCCATTCTTTTCTTTCATCGAGTGATCTTTCGGGCTTCGTCGATTTCCGAGCGACGGATCGCAGGAAATCCCACGCCTGACAGACCGATCTGCCGTTCGCGGATTCCGCGGGATGCGAAATTTGGGGAAACGCGCGAAGCGGAGCGGACCGCGGCGTTCGGATGGGACGGGACATAGACGCCTCGATCCCCGCGCCGCTTTCTTCGCCACGTATCCCGCCCGCGTAACAGTTCCAGGATATGATTAGATCGACCGGGCCCACCTGTCATCCACTCGGAAGGGATCTTATAAATGCGCCCGGTGAGGGTTTTTTGAACAGTGCCTTAGCATTCTCTCTCTGCCCCCTTCGTCTCCGCCCAACGTGCTCGCTCTCGCCTCCGCACCACTTCTCCTCACGCGCCCCGCCGGTAGCCATGGTCAAGGAGAAGACGGCGGCGCTGGAGCGCGCGAAGAAGGCGTCGGCGACGGAGAAGACGAAGGGGAGATCCACCAGCCGCGGTGGGTCTTCGTCTAGATCTCGCCTGCCGAAAGGCTGGGTCCAGGGAGATTGGATCCAGTCGACCATCACGGAGAAGGATCTCCTCGACATGGCCAACGAGGGCCTGATCCCTCATGGAGCTGCGAGGCTTCCGGGGAAAGAGTGGCAGCCCCAGCCGGAAGAGGGTGAGTGCGTGCTTCTGGCTACCCATGTTGACCGCGGATTCTCTTTGCCGCCGAGCATTTTCTTCCGTGGTTTCTTGAACTTTTTTGGAGCGCAACTCCACCACTTCACCCCGAATTCTATCGCCTACCTTGCCGCGTTTGTGTCCATGTGTGAGAGTTTTCTGGGCTGTCGACCGCATTGGGGCTTTTTCAAGCACATATTCACATGTCGCTCTCAAACCGTGAAGAAGGCGAGTCCAGGCGACGAAAGAACCCGAGTGGTCCAAATGTGTGGAGGTCTGGGGATCCAGGTGAGGAACAAGAGCACCTTCCCAGCCATGATATTTCCCGAGTCAGTCAGAGGCTGGCAGTCGACCTGGTTCTACTGCCAGGACGAGTCGACACTGGGGCAGTCGAGTGGACTCCCTCAATTTACCATGGACCGAGTGAACAAGCCCTCCTCTCTGAAGTTGATTCCGGAGGAAAAAGCTGACGTGAAGATGCTGATGGAGCGTGTAGTTCAGTTGGTTCGGGAGGGAGTGACGGGCATGGATGTCCTGGAAGTTTTCCTTAGTCGCCGAATCCAGCCTCTTCAGTTCCGGAGCCATTGCATGTGGTTGTACTGTGGGACTGAGGATGTGACTCGGGTCAATCCATAAACAGTCGACGATGCCACTCTGGAAAGGTGGATGGCCGCTGTTACTGGGAACAAGGACAACCCTCGCGGGGCCAGAAGGATTCCTCCACTCGACTGCCACAGTGACCCAAACAAGGTATGTCTTCTCCACTTCCCATTGTATTCTCATCATATTTATTTCTGTTTTCTCTGCCGATCGGTCGACTGATCTTTGTCTTGTTGTTTATCAGGCCCTCACCAAACTGTACTCAATGCCCAACGGAGCGCAGGCTCCGACTGAGGAGGGAGAAGCGAGCGGGGGCGAGAGCCAGGAGGAGGAGTGGGACTCGGACGCCGCTGAGGCCGATGATGATGACGATGACGATGACAATGACGACGATGAGGACGAGGAAGAGGAGGAGGAGGAGGAGGTCGCACCACCGCGCTCGGAAAGGCGGTCGAAACTTGTCCATGACCCTGCGACTGAACGCGGTGAGGGGGTTGCGACTGTTACACAGTCGACCAAGCGCCCTCGGACCACCTCTCCGGCGCCGACTGAAAAGGCGCCGAAGCAGCCCAGGGCGGCCCCGTCGAAGCCGACCAAGCACCTGCCGAAGATGAAGGTGTCCATCCCCACCATATCAGGGTAATCATGTTGCTTAAGTCTTCTTGTTTTGTGTGAACTTTATCTCTGGTTGGCGCTGGAGTTAGTCGACTGATTCTTTGGAGTTGCAGTGCTGCTACTTCTGAGACCTCGGCCCGGGCTGGCGACCATGAGATGGAGGACGCATCAACCTCAAAACCTGGTACTATATTCTTAACACTGTCTTTAGTCGACTGACTCATGATCTAATCCTGATTCTTTTCTGTAGCTCCATCCAATGTTGTAATCACTCTCCCTGATGATGATGAAGATGAGGAACCGCTGAAGTACAGAAGGAGTAGGAAAGCGTCTGCCAGCAGGGTGACCCAGGATGTGACGGTGCCTAAGGCTCTGGTCGCGGAGGAGGGGAACACCACTCGACACACCGTGTCCTTCGCAGATCCACTGACGAGTGCTCCGCAGCCCTCCCTCTTCACGACGCACCACGTCCCAGAGGACCAAGCTGGCGCAGCGAAGGAGGCAATACGCCAGGCAGGGATCATGATGGAGCAGTTGAAGACCATCCGAGATGCGAGCCAGGCAGCTTACGACGCCAGTTCCGCCCTCCAACGCAACGTTCAGGTCAGTCGACCACCATTTGTTCTGTTAGGATATGCTATCAGAAACTTTTCTTTCCAGAATTTATAGTAGTCATCCACTGGGTGTGTCGAGTTAAACTCCGTGTTAGCGGGGGCACGCTGAGTGCACCCGCTGGGTGTAGTCCCCAAGGCTAAGGTCGACTGCGGGCAGTCGGCCTTAGGCTTTATAATTTCAGTCTTTCCGTCATTCGACTATGTTGAATGGATTTCGCAAACCGGTGGGGGCACGCTGAGTGCACCCACTGGGTGTAGTCCCCGAGACTGTGGTCGACTGCTGGCAGTCAATTACAGTCTTAAAGAATATATCTCTTTTTTTTTGAGGTCGACTGGTCGACTCTGTCTTCAAATAGGATTAGTGGGGGCACGCTGAGTGCACCCACTGGGTGTAGTCCCCAAGGCTAAGGTCGACTGCGGGCAGTCGGCCTTAGGCTTTATAATTTCAGTCTTTCCGTCATTTGACTAAGGCGACTGGATTTCGCAAACCGGTCGACTGGTCGACTCTGTCTTCAATAGGATTAGTGGGGGCACGCTGAGTGCACCCACTGGGTGTAGTCCCCGAGACTACGGTCGAATGCTTGTATTCGGCTGTAGTCTTAGAAACGCGTGATTTTTCCTTTTTCACTCGGAAGTGAATTATGTTTGACATTTAGTCGATTGGTTCTTCGCAGAACTCCTGTGATCTTGTGGCTCGCTACTCTGAGCTGGAAAACAAGCACATTCAGCTCGAGCTGAATTTGAAGCTGGTTCAGGAGAATCTGACGAAGGCAAAGGAGGAGACCGAAGGTATGTTTGGTGAGACCTTGACGCCTGCTTTTTCCCTTTATTTGTTTCAAAATCTGATCTTGCTGTAACTTGCAGGTAAGGTGAGGGAGGCCCAACGGAAGAAGGACCTTGAACTAGCTGAGAAGATCAAGCTTGTTGACGAGAAGTTAGCTTCAGTCGCCAAGCTTGAGCAAGAAAATGCCAATCTGAAAGCTGCTCTTGGGAAGAAAAAAGATCTGGAGGCCTTCCTGAATGGTCTTGCCAAGAAGCTGTTTCTTATGCTTGAAGGTAAATCTCTATGCTCGGCGATCATTTCCAACCGTGGTTTTTCCATTCGACCATCACCTTGACTCGGTGATCGTCCTTGCAGAATTTTGTCAAAACTTTGAAGAAGAAACTAGCCGGCTGGAACCAAACCTTGACCCCGTCAATTCTCCGATGGACGACGAAGTTGCCATGAATGTTTTCCGACTGGAGTCCCGTGTTGCAGCTGTCGTGGACTATCTTGCAAGGCTGAAGGTCGCCACATCTCGCATCGACTCGACGCTCTGGCCCGGGGAGACACTTCAGAACGAGCTCGAGTCGCTGATGGCTCACTTGAACACGATCCCTGGTCGAGTGCAGGAGTGGAAAAAGTCCTCGGCTCGGTGCGGTGCAGATGTTGCTCTGTGTCTGGCCCGAGTCCACTGCAAAGATGCGCGAGAAGACAAGCTGGCGGCCCTCCGGGTGGCCAACACCAAGAAACACGACTTCAGGTCCTTTATGGAAACTTTCCTTGCGGCTGCCACTCGGATCGCAGATGGAATTGATCTTGATGAGTTTGTTGCACCTTCCAGCCCTCCACGGGAGGGGTAAAAAACTTCTTCTAAACTCGACGCTTTAAATTTGCCTCGGTATGCCGAGTGGAGTTGTAACCGATAAACCTTAACGGGCTTAGCGCCTGAGCACTTTCGGTTCCTTTAGGTATCGATCCGAACTTGAATTTGGTGTTTGAATATGATTGCTTTTGGCTCGAAATGTCTTTTGCAGGTTCAAAGCGGGGCGCTTACTGCAATCGACTTATTCCTTAGTCCACTTAGGTGAGCGCTGGGCTGCAGCTAAGCCTCCCGAGTGAGAGGTTTGCTTTTCACTCGGTAGGATTTCTATATCTTAGGCGAGCACTGGGCTGCAGCTAAGCCCCCGAGTGAGAGGTTTGCTCTTCACTCGGTAGGATTTCTGATAACTTAGGCGAGCGCTGGGCTGCAGCTAAGCCCCCGAGTGAGAGGTTTGCTCTTCACTCGGTAGGAATTTTGATAACTTAGGCGAGTACTTGGACTGCAGCTAAGCCTCCGAGTGAGAGGTTTGCTCTTCACTCGGTAGGATTTTTGATAACTTAGGCGAGTACTTGGACTACAGCTAAGCCTTCGAGTGAGAGGTTTGCTCTTCACTCGGTAGGATTTTTGATAACTTAGGCGAGCACTGGGCTGCAGCTAAGCCCCCGAGTGGAGGTTGGCTCTTCACTCGGTAGGATTTTTGACAACTTAGGCGAGCACTGGGCTGCAGCTAGGCCCCCGAGTGAGAGGTTTGCTCTTCACTCGGTAGGATTTTTGATAACTTAGGCGAGTACTTGGACTGCAGCTAAGCCCCCGAGTGAGAGGTTTGCTCTTCACTCGGTAGGATTTTTGATAACTTAGGCGAGCACTGGGCTGCAGCTAAGCCTCCGAGTGGAAGTCTGGCTTACCACTCGGTAGGATTTTCATAACTTAGGCGAGTACTTGGACTGCAGCTAAGCCCCCGAGTGGAAGTCTGGCTTACCACTCGGTAGGATTTTCATAACTTAGGCGAAACGGATTCGCAGCTAAGCCTCCGAGTGGGAGTCTGACTCACCACTCGGAGGATTTTTACAAACTTAGGCGAAACGGATTCGCGGCTAAGTCACCCACTGAGGGGAAATTTTATTGGACAAAATAAAAAGTGACAAAAATTATGGAGGAACTATGACACTATTATTTTGAGGTCCATGGACTACAGAAGTACTTTATTGCAACTCATCCGAGTGATTAAACTTAAGTGTAAAATGGGCGGAGTAGTTCCGCGTTCCAAGCTCGGGGCTCGTCGATATTATGCTCGACGTTGTAAAGACGGTACGCTCCGTTGTGGAGAACTTTGGTGACGATGAAGGGTCCTTCCCAAGAAGGAGCAAGCTTGTGTTGTTTCTTCTGATCCACTCGGAGAACTAAATCTCCTTCCTGGAAGGCTCGACCCCTCACATTTCTGGCGTGGAAACGACGCAAATCTTGTTGGTAGATGGTCGACCGGATCAGAGCCATCTCCCTTTCTTCCTCTAAAAGGTTGACTGTGTCCTACCGCGCTTGTTCAGCTTCTGCTTCGTTGTAGATTTCAACTCGAGGAGCATTGTGGAGAAGATCACTCGGCAAGACTGCTTCAGCTCCGTAGACCAAGAAGAATGGGGTTCTTCCGGTCGACCGATTAGGTGTGGTCCGCAGTCCCCAAAGCACCGAGGGAAGTTCGTCGACCCAAGCTCCAGCTGCATGCTTGAGATCACGCATCAGTCGGGGTTTCAATCCCTTGAGAATCAGGCCATTGGCTCGCTCTGCTTGTCCATTCGACTGCGGATGAGCGACTAAAGCGTAGTCGACTCGTGTGCCTTGAGAGTTACAGAAATCTCTGAATTCCTCCGAGTCAAAGTTCGACCCATTATCCGTAATGATGCTATGCGGGACTCCATATCTGAATATTAGTTCCCTGATGAAGCTAACATCAGCACCGGCGTCAAGGTTCTTGATTGGTTTAGCCTCAATCCACTTGGTGAATTTGTCGACTGCCACCAGTACATGCGTGAAGCCACTTCGCCCTATTCTCAAAGGACCGACCATGTCCAACCCCCATACTGTGAAAGGCCAGACGAGTGGGATGGTCTTCAGAGCCGATGCAGGCTTGTGTGACATATTCGAGTAGAACTGACATCCTTCGCACTTATCCACTATTTCCTTTGCCATCTCATTCGCCTTTGGCCAGTAAAATCCGGCTCGGTATGCTTTGTCCACGATGGTCCGAGAGGACGCATGATGACCACAGGTTCCCGAGTGGATATCATTGAGGATGATTCGACCTTCTTCTGGTGTTATGCACTTCTGACCAACTCCAGTCGCGCTTTCTCTGTATAATTGTCCTTTGATTACGGTAAAGGCCTTAGATCGACGGACGATCTGTCGAGCCTCTTCCTCATCCTCCGGGCGCTCTTTTCTCAGGATATACGCGATATATGGAACTGTCCAGTCGGGAATGACCACCAAGACCTCCATGACCAAGTCGACCACTGCTGGGACTTCAACCTCAGTCGGATCTGTGGCACTCTTGGGCTGTGGAGCTTCTTCGGTGAAAGGATCTTCTTTGACTGACGGAGTGTGTATATGCTCCAAGAACACACCACTCGTAATGGCTTCTCTCTTGGAACCTATCTTTGCTAGATCATCAGCTGCTTGATTTTTCAGTCGGGGTATATGATGGAGCTCCAACCCCTCGAACTTCTTTTCCAGCTTCCTCACTACACTGCAGTATCCAGTCATGGCCGGGCTTCTCACGTCCCACTCCTTCATCACTTGGTTGACCACTAAATCCGAGTCGCCATAGAACATCAGGCGACGGACGCCGAGTGAAATGGCCATGCGCAATCCGTATAGGAGGGCCTCATATTCTGCATCATTGTTGGAGGAATCAAAGTGAATCTGGAGCACATATCTGAGCTTATCTCCTCTGGGGGAAACTAGGACAACCCCAGCACCGGAACCATTCAACATCTTAGAGCCATCAAAGAACATGGTCCAATGCTCCGAGTGAACTTCGGTCGGCTGTTGCTGTTCAATCCACTCGGCGAGGAAATCTGCTATTGCCTGGGACTTAATGGCTTTCTTTGCTTCAAACTTAATATCAAGGGGAAGAAGTTCAATCGCCCATTTAGCCACTCGACCAGTTGCATCTCTGTTGTGCAAAATCTCTGATAGTGGAGCGTCGCTGACGACTGTGATGGAATGATCAGAGAAATAATGAGCAACCTTCTTTGTGGTCATGTATATTCCATACACAAGCTTCTGATAATGAGGATATCTCTGCTTGGATGGAGTCAAGACTTCAGACAAATAATATACTGGGCGCTGAACTTTGAGAGCGTTTCCTTCTTCTTCCCGCTCGACCGTAAGCACAGTACTGACGACTTGTCCTGTGGCTGCGATATAGAGCAACAGAGGCTCTTTGCTGATTGGAGCAGCAAGCACCGGCTGGGTGGAGAGCAGAGCTTTTAGCTCGGCAAACGCTGCATCAGCTTCTGGAGTCCACTCGAACTTGTCTGCCTTCTTCATCAGTCGGTAAAGAGGCAATGCCTTTTCACTGAGTCGTGAGATGAATCGACTTAATGCGGCCAAGCATCCAGTAAGCTTCTGGACATCGTGCACTCGCACAGGTCGTTTCATTCGGAGAATAGTGCCGATCTTCTCTGGATTAGCGTCGATTCCTCGCTCGGAAACGAGAAAACCGAGTAACTTGCCACCAGGAACTCCAAATGTGCACTTTGATGGATTGAGCTTGATATCATACCTTCTGAGGTTGGCAAATGTTTCGGCGAGGTCAGCGAGCAGGTCGGAACCTTTTCGTGACTTGACGACGATATCATCCATATACGCTTCCACATTCCGACTGATTTGAGTGAGAAGACACTTCTGAATCATTCGCATAAATGTGGCTCCGGCATTCTTGAGGCCGAATGGCATGGTGATATAGCAGAAGCACCCGAATGGAGTGATGAAAGTTGTTTTTACCTCGTCGGGTCCGTACAGACGGATCTGGTGGTACCCGGAGTAGGCGTCTAGAAAAGACAGTCTCTCGCATCCCGCGGTCGAGTCGACAATTTGATCTATGCGAGGGAGAGGAAAATGATCTTTCGGGCAGGCCCGGTTGATGTGCTTGAAATCAATGCACATTCGGAGTGATTTGTCCTTCTTAGGAACCATGACGACATTAGCGAGCCACTCGGAGTGGTATATCTCTCGGATAAATCCTGCCGCCAACAGTCGAGCCACTTCCTCACCAATAGCTTTTCTCTTCTGGACGGCGGACCGCCGAAGATGCTCTTTGACTGGTTTTGCAGATGAGTTGACTCTTAGGCGATGCTCAGCCAGTCCCCTGGGAACACCTGGCATGTCAGCGGGCTTCCATGCAAAAATGTCCTAGTTCTCACGGAGGAACTGGATGAGCGCTTCTTCCTATTTCGGGTTGAGTGTTGTGGAGATGTGGGTCGGAGCTGCATCGGGGTCGGTCGGGTGAATGTGAACAGGCTTTGTCTCACTGGACGACTGAAATGCAGATTCTGTGGTGGGTTTCTTGGATCGCAGCAAATCACTCGGATCTGCATTTTGCTTGTATTCTTCGAACTCGACCGCTGTCACCTGGGAATCGGCAATCTTTGAGCCCTTCTGAAAGCACTCTTCTGCCTTTTTCCGATCACCAGTCACAGTGATCACTCCTTTGGGGCCGGGCATCTTCAATTTGAGGTACACGTAACATGGTCGAGCCATGAACCGTGCATAAGCTGGTCTCCCCAAAATGGCATGATATGCACTCTGAAAATCCACGACCTCAAACGTCAACTTCTCTTTGCGAAAATGTTTTGAATCACCAAACACCACGTCCAGAGCTATTTGGCCGAGTGACTCGGCTTTCTTTCCTGGTATAACTCCATGAAAGCTCATGTTACTGGTGCTCAGTCGGGACATCGGAATGCCCATTCCTTTCAGCGTGTCTGCATACCACAAATTCAGCCCACTACCACCGTCCATCAGCACTTTTGTCAGTCGAGTGCCTTCGACAACTGGATCGACCACCAAAGCTTGCCTCCCAGGGGTGGCAATATGAGTCGGGTGATCAGATTGGTCGAATGTGATGGGTGTTTGGGACCATCTCAGATAATTTGCTTTTGCTGGGGCGACCATGTTCACCTCTCGGTTAATGACTTTCAATCGGCTCTTGCTTTCCACATCTGCAAAGATCATCAGAGTGGAGTTGATATGCGGATATCCTTCCTCACTGTCCTCCTTGTCTGCGTCCTTGTCCGACTCCTTCTCCTTGTCCTTAGACTGTTTTCCCTGAAACTGCTGGATCAGGAGTCGACATTGGCGAGTGGTATGCTTCGGGTAGATGATATTCCCCTCTTCGTCTTTCTTCGTGTGGATGTGACACGGCATATCCATCACGTCGTTCCCTTCTTTATCCTTTACCTCCTTAGGGTTCCAGGATCCTTTTGGTTTCCCTTTAAACTTTCCCTGAGTCACGGCCAGAGCCTCCCCAGGAGCTGCCGGTTCAGCCTTCCGCTTCTGTTTCCGACTGGTGTTTCCCTTTTCCGACTGACTCGGCTTGTGCTTGCCGCTTCGGAGTCGGTCTTCTTCTTCGCCGTTGGCGTACTTGGTAGCAATCTCCATCATCCGACTCAAGGTCATGTCACCGGTTCGACCAAATTTCAAACACAATTCTCTGTTCTTGACACCATCCTTAAAGGCGCAGACTGCCTGATGATCAGACACATTCTCCACAGTATGGTGCAAAGTGATCCATCTCTGAATATACTCTCTGAGAGTCTCATTGGTCTTCTGCACGCAGACTTGCAGCTCCGTCAATCCAGCCGGTCGCTTGCAAGTTCCTTCAAACGTTCTGATGAACACTTGGGACAGATCTTCCCAAGTGTAAATGCTGCTAGGAGGTAATTGAGTCAACCATGCCCTGGCAGAACCTTCCAGCATGAGGGGCAAATGCTTCATGGCCACCTCGTCGTTCCCACCACCAATCTGAACCGCCACTCGGTAGTCCTCAAGCCAAGTTTCAGGCTTAGACTCACCAGTGAACTTGCTGACTCGTGTTGCCAACCTGAAATTGGGAGGGATAACTGCGGCTCTGATAGCTCTGCTGAAACATTCAGGACCAGAAACATGCACTCGACTGCTTGTGGGCGCATCTCTGTCGAGTCCACCTCGATGGGCTCTGTTCCGGTCGACCAAGCCTTGCACGATAATGGATCGCGCGTCGAAGCCTGGTTCTCGGGGGTCGACTGGAACTCTTCGCCCCGCACTGAGCTGACGCCTGTCATCTTGCTGCCGAGGAGCGTAAGACCCACCCCTCGGAGGGGAATTGGGCACTCGACGTCTATCATCTCGGTCGAGTCGGTCTCCATATTGGTCTCGCCGATTCTCGCGCCCTTCACGCCGCGGAGGCGATCTGGGGCTGTAAGCCGACTGAACCGTATTCGCAGCGACGGATCGACTGTGAATTCTGTTGCGCGACTGTGACACGGCCGAATTCTAATCTCCTACTGCCCGGAGCAGATCCCTGATCTGCATCAAGCCTCTGCCAGCTTCCGACTGAGAGGGCTGGATGGACTCTGCTATACGGGTTGCAGCTGCTAAATTCTGGATTGGCGTTTGATATACCTGAGTCGGCGGGAAGAGTTGACGTCGACTGGTGTCGGGAACTCATTGCCGCGCGCGCTCGTCGAGTGCTCGCTGAAGATTCTCCAGGCGAGTGCGTTCGGCCAAATTGGCCAAACGTGCCTCCTCCAAGGCGCGAGCCTCGGGGGTTTCTCCTGCGATGGGAGTATGCAGGGCATCCACGTTCCTGCGGCGAAGTTCCTCTCTTTGTAGAGAGTTGAGTGGCTCGGGCTGGTACTCTTCGTGGTCTCGTGCGGAGTCGCCTCCGTCGCCTGCCCCACCATCACGGGCGAAGCCAGGGGGACTGCGGGGCCCGTCGACCATCAGGATTTCCGCCGCTGGATCACTGCTATCGCACTCGGATGCAGTTTCTACGGAGCCAGTTGACAGATCGAACAGGCTGTAGAGAGATTCGTCGGGCTCGATTGCCGCAACTTGGGTGGTGGCCGTCTGGCGAGCCACCGCGTGCCTCACCCACCGTTGAAGTCTCGACCGGCCCGAGCGCTTGCGCTGGCGGGAGACCGGGAGGGTGGCCGATGGGGGAGTCGACCGATACGGGGTCGACGGTTGCTGCAGCAGAACGCCGCGGACACATGCGCGAAAATGCGTCGCACCGCGGACGGGGAGCGCATCGACGTCGAGTGGAGCCTCCTGGAGCCAGCGGAGTCGTCGGCGACGAAGGTGAGAGCACCGAGACGGATCTCTCGACCCTCAACCAAAACTCCAGCAGTCACCATGATGAAAGTACTCGGAAGAACCGCAACTTCTCCACAAAATCGCTAAAACACCTGCCCCACGGTGGGCGCCAACTGTCGTGGTTCTAAGTCTGACAGTAGAGTGGGGGGTAGGTATGGAGAGGCAAGGTTCTGGCTATGGAGAGGTTGTAAACACAAGAGATGTACGAGTTCAGGCCCTTCTCGGAGGAAGTAAAAGCCCTACATCTCGGAGCCCGGAGGCGGTCGAGTGGATTATGTGTATATGAGTTACAGGATGCCGAACCCTTCTGCCTGTGGAGGGGGTGGCTTATATAGAGTGCGCCAGGACCCCAGCCAGCCCATGTAATGAAGGGTTTAAGGTGTATTTAGTCCGGGGCGTTACTGGTAACGTCCCACATAAAGTGTCTTAACTACCATAAAGTCTACTTAACTACAGGCCGTTGCAGTGCAGAGTGCCTTTTGACCTCCTGGTAGTCGAGTGAGTCTTCGTGGTCGAGTCCCTCAAGTCAGTCGAGTGAGTCCCTCGTTGGTCAACTGGAAGGTGACCTCTTCTAAGGGTGTCCTTGGGCAGGGTACTTAGATCAGGTCTGTGACCCTACCCTAGGTACATGACCCCATCACCTGCCCTTCGGGAGCCATGAAGACCATGGACCAGAGAGGAGACTCTCCTCCCATCTAGTGGGGAGTCCAAGGAATATGAAGAAGGAGGGGGATCTCTTCCCTCTCTCCCGGTGGCGCCGGAGTACCGCTAGGGCAACCATCATGACGACGATCTATACCAACAACTTCGCCGCCGTCATCACCAACTCTCCCCCCCTCTATGCAGCAGTGTAATACCTCTTCTACCCGCTGTAATCTCTAGTTCGACATGGTGCTTTATGCCACATATTGTTATCCAATGATGTGTTGCCATCCTATGATGTTTGAGTAGATTCATTTTTGTCCTATGGGTTGATTGATGATCGTGATTGGTTTGAGTTGTATGTTTTATTTTGGTGCTGTCTTATGATGCCCTCCTTGTCGCGCAAGCATGTGGGATAACCGCTGTAGGGTGTTGCAATATGTCCATAATTCGTTTAGTGGGTTGCGTGAGTGACGGAAACACAAACCCGAATAAGGGGGTTGTTGCGTATGGGAGCAAAGAGGACTTGTTACTTGATGCTATGGTTGGGTTTTACCTTAATGATCTTTAGTAGTTGTGGATGCTTGCTAGAGTTTCAATCATACGTTCATATGATCCAAGTACGAAAAGTATGTTAGCTCTTGCCTCTCCCTCATATAAAATTACAATAATGATTACCGGTCTAGTTATCGATTGCCTAGGGACAAATCCTTCTCTTGTTTTACAAAAAGTTATCTACTAAATAACTAACATTTATTTTCTCGCAAAGTACTCCTAGTTTTATTCTTGCAAAGTAGTTCTAGCATTACACCTACAAAGTACTTATAGTTTCACACTTGTTCTAGGTAGAGCAAACGTTAAGCGGGCGTGGAGTTGTATCGGTGATCGATAGAACTTGAAAGGAATATAAATTCTATCTTTAGCTCCTTGTTGGGTGACCGGAAAGGAGAGTGAAGAAAAAAATGTGAATCAACCGAATCACTCATATGATCCCTATACTTCTGGTATGTTCGCGAACCTTCATATTGAGACCAAATCCGAGGAGGATATGAGGGCTCCCGGACATGCCCGGTAGGTCTGCCACGTAGGACGCGTCCCACCCCATACCACATTTTCCCTTTCTTTTTTTCTTTTCTCTCTCTTCATCTTCATTAATCACATGCAAGTGACCGAACATATAAGGGAAAAAATGAGAAGCATAGTTGCATGCACGAACAAATAGGGGCTTAAAATACCGAGCGCATCCGCGAACATTTAGGGGGGGGGGGAGATTTGCTAAGTCTGGCTGTAGATGCTCCAAAGTAAGATGACACACCTTCGTTTCTCAAGTTGTATGTTACACATAGCAATAGCACATTGAAAACTAGTGAAAAAACCTAAGCGCCCTCGGGTCGTCCGCTCGGGGCGACTCAGGTCGTTCCACTTCCGCAACCGCTTCTAGGCCCTCACCTCGTCTCCTTTCCCCTCGCCGCCGCCGGCCAGGCAAAGCCCCGGTCGGTGGTTGGCGGCGGTGAGTCCTTTGCGTGCCCTTCCATCCCGATCAACTCTGCATGGATCTCCTCTGTGAGTTTTTCGTGCACTACCGCCGGCTCGTCCCGCCTTCTCAACCGCGGAGCTCCTGACCTTGGGTCGATGGCCGCGTCGGCTACGGCCCTTGGGCATTGTTGCCAGCAGGGTTGCGGTGTCCTGGCTCCAGCCCTGGTTCGTGTTGGGGAACGTAGTAATTTCAAAAAATTTCCTACGCACACGCAAGATCATGGTGATGCATAGCAACGAGAGGGGAGAGTGTCGTCCATGTACCCTCATAGACCGAAAGCGGAAGCGTTAGAACAACGCGAATGATGTAGTCGTACGTCTTCACGGCCCGACCGATCAAGCACCGAAAGTACGGCACCTCCGAGTTCTAGCACACGTTCAACTCGATGACGTCCCTCGAACTCCGATCCAGCCGAGTGTCAAGGTAGAGTTCCGTCAGCACGACGGCGTGGTGACTATCTTCATGTTCTACCGTCGCAGGGCTTCGCCTAAGCACCGCTACAATATTATCGAGGAGGACTATGGTGGAGGGGGGCACCGCACACGGCTAAGAGATCAAGAGATCAATTGTTGTGTCTCTGGGGTGCCCCCCTGCCCCCGTATATAAAGGAGTAAGGGGGAAGGCGGCCGGCCTAGGAGGAGGGCGCGCCAAGGGGGGAATCCTATTCCCACCGGGAGTAGGACTCCTCCTTTCCTTGTGGGAGTAGGAGAAGGGAAGGGAGACGGAGAAGGAAGGAAGGGGGCGCCCCCTCCCTAGTCCAATTCGGACTAGTCCTAGTCCAATTCGGACTAGTTCATGGGGAGGGGTGCGGCCACCCTTTGGGGCCTTTCTCTCCTTTTCCGTATGGTCCATTAAGGCCCAATACGAATTCCCGTAACTCTCCAGTACTCCGAAAAATACCCGAATCACTCGGAACCTTTCCGGTGTCCGAATATAGTCGTCCAATATATCGATCTTTACGTTTCGACCATTTCGAGACTCCTCATCATGTCCCCGAGCTCATCCGGGACTCCAAACTCCTTCGGTACATCAAAACACATAAACTCATAATATAACCGTCATCGGACTTTAAGCGTGCGGACCCTACGGGTTCGAGAACTATGTAGACATGACCGAGACACGTCTCCAGTCAATAATCAATAGTGGAACCTGGATGCTCATATTGGCTCCCACATATTCTACGAAGATCTTTATCGGTCAAACCGCATAACAACATACGTTGTTCCCTTTAACATGGGTATGTTACTTGCCCGAGATTCGATCGTCGGTATCTCAATACCTAGTTCAATCTCGTTACCGGCAAGTCTCTTTACTTGTTACGTAATACATCATCCCGCAACTAACTCATAAGTTACAATGCTTGCAAGGCTTATAGTGATGTGCATTATTAAGTGGGCCCAGAGATACCTCTCCGACAATCGTAGTGACAAATCCTAATCTCGAAATACGCCAACCCAACAATTACCTTCGGAGACACCTGTAGAGCACCTTTATAATCACCCAGTTACGTTGTGACATTTGGTAGCACACAAAGTGTTCCTCCGGTAAACGGGAGTTGCATAATTTCATAGTCATGGGAACATGTATAAGTCATGAAGAAAGCAATAGCAACATACTAAACGATCAAGTGCTAAGCTAACGGAATGGGTCAAGTCAATCACATCATTCTCGTAATGATGTGATCCCGTTAATCAAATGACAACTCATGTCTATGGTTAGGAAACTTAACCATCTTTGATTAACGAGCTAGTCAAGTAGACGCATACTAGTGACACTATGTTTGTCTATGCATTCACACATGTACTAAGTTTCTGGTTAATACAATTCTAGCATGAATAGTAAACATTTATCATGAAATAAGGAAATAAATAATAACTTTATTATTGCCTCTAGGGCATATTTCCTTCAGTCTCCCACTTGCACTAGAGTCAATAATCTAGTTCACATCACCATATGATTTAACACCAATATTCACATCTGTATGTGATTAATACCCATAGTTCACATCGTCATGTGATCAACACCCAAAGGGTTTACTAGAGTCAATAATCTAGTTCACATCGCTATGTGATTAACACCCAAAGAGTACTAAGGTATGATCATGTTTTGCTCGTGAGAGAAGTTTAGTCAACGGGTTTGTCACATTCAGAGCCGTATGTATTTTGCAAAAATATTCTATGTCTACAATGCTCTGTTCGGAGCTACTCTAGCTAATTGCTCCCACTTTCGATATGTATCCAGATTGAGACTTAGAGTCATCTGGATCGGTGTCAAATCTTGCATCGGCGTAACCCTTTACGACGAACCTCTTGTCACCTCCATAATCGAGAACCATATCCTTATTCCACTAAGGATAATTTTGACCAATGTCCAGTGATCTACTCCTAGATCACTATTGTATTCCCTTGCCAAACCAGGGCAGAGTATACAATAGGTCTGGTCCATAGCATGGCATACTTTTATAGAACCTATGACTGAGGCATAGGGAATGACTTTCATTCTCTTTCTATTTTCTGCCGTGGTCGGGTTTTGAGTCTTACTCAATTTCACACCTTTGCAACACAGACAAGAACTCTTTCTTTGACTGATCCATTTTGAACTACTTCAAAATCTTGTCAAGGTATGTACTCATTGAAAATCTTATCAAGCGTCTTGATCTATCTCAATAGATCTTGATGCTCAATATGTAAGTAGCTTTACTAAGGTCTTTCTTTTAAAGAACTCCTTTCAAACACTTCTTTATGCTTTCTAGAAAAATTCTACATCATTTCTGATCAACAATATGTCACTCACATATACTTATCAGAAAGGTTGTAGTGTTCCCACTCACTTTATTGTAAATACAGGCTTCACTACAAGTCCGTATAAAACTATATGCTTTGATCAACTTATCAAAGCGTATATTCCAACTCCGAGATGCTTGCACCAGTCCATAGATGGATCGCTGGAGCATGCAAATTTTGTTAGCACCTTTAGGATCGACAAAACTGTCTGGTTGCATCATATACAACTCTTCTTTAAGAAAACCATTAAGGAATGTAGTTTTGACATCCATTTGCCAGATTTCATAAAATGTGGCAATTGCTAACATGATTCAGACAGACTTAAGCATCGCTACAGTTGAGAAAATCTCATTGTAGTCAACACCTTGAAGTTGTCGAAAACTTTTTTGTGACAAGTCGAGCTTTGTAGATAGTAACACTACTATCAACATCCGTCTTCCTCTTGAAGATCCATGTATTTTCTATGGCTTGCCGATCATCGGGCAAGTCAACCAAAGTCCATACTTTGTTCTCATACATGGATCCCATCTCGGATTTCATGGCCTCAAGCCATTTCGCGGAATCTGGGCTCATCATCGCTTCCTCATAGTTCGTAGGTTCATTATGGTCTAGTAACATGACTTCCAGAACAGGATTACCGTACCATTCTGGTGCGGACTATACTTTGGAAGACCTACGAGGTTCTGTAGTAACTTAATCTGAAGTTTCATGATCATCATCATTAGCTTCCTCACTAATTGGTGTAAATATCACTGGAACTGATTTCTGTGATGAACTACTTTCAAATTTGGGAGAAGGTACAATTACCTTATCAAGCTCTACTTTCCCCCACTCACTTCTTTCGAGAGAAACTCCTTCTCTAGAAAGGATCCATTTTAGCAACGAATATCTTGCCTTCAGATCTATGATAGAAGGTGTACCCAATAGTTTCCTTTGGGTATACTATGAAAATGCACTTCTCCGATTTGGGTTCGAGCTTATCAGGTTGAAACTTTTTCACATAAGCATCGCAGCCCCAAACTTTAAGAAACGACAACTTTGGTTTCTTGCCAAACCAAGTTCATAAGGCGTCGTCTCAACGGATTTTGATGGTGCCCTATTTAAAGTAAATGCAGCTATCTCTAATGCATAACCCTAAAACGATAGTGGTAAATCAGTAAGATACATCATAGATCACACCATATCCAATAAAGTGCGGTTACGACGTTCGGGCACACCATTACGCTGTGGTGTTCCATGTGGCGTGAGCTGTGAAACTATTTCACATTGTTTTTAAATGAAGGCCAAACTCGTAACTCAAATATTCTCTTCTACGATCAGATTGTAGAATTACGATGATTCTCCACTTCACTCTGAAATTCTTTGAACTTTTCAAATGTTTCAGACTTGTGCTTCATTAAGTAGATATGCCCATATTTGCTCAAATCATCTGTGAAGGTTAGAAAATAATGATACTTGCCACGAGCATCAACACTCTTTGATCGCATACATCGGTATGTATTATTTCTAATAAATCAGTAGCTCGTTCCATTTTCCCAAAGAACGGAGTTTTAGTCATCTTGCCCAAAAGGCACGGTTTGCAAGCATCAAATGATTCATAATCAAGTGATTCCAAAAACCCATTAGCATGGAGTTTCTTCATGCACTTTACACCGATATGACCCAGACGGCAGTGCCACAAATAAGTTGCACTATCATTATCAACTTTGCATCTTTTGGCATCAATATTATGAATATGTGTATCATTATGATCGAGATCCAACAAACTATTTTCATTGGGTGTATGACCATCGAAGGCTTTATCCATGTAAATAGAATAACAATTATTCTCTGACTTTAAATGAATAACTGTATTGCAAGAAACATGATCAAATCATATTCATGCTCAACGTAAATGCCAAATAACATTTATTTAGGTTTAACACTAATCCCGAAAGTATAGGGAGTGTGTGATGATGATCATATCAATCTTGGAACTACTTCCAACACTCGTCGTCACTTCCCCTCAACTAGTCTCTGTTTATTATATAACTCCTGTTTCGAGTTAATAATCTTAGCAACCGAACAAGTATCAAATACTTAGGGGCTACTATAAACACTAGTAAGGCACACATCAATAACCTGTATATCAAATATACCCTTGTTCACTTTGTCGTCCTTATTATCCACCAAATATTCATGGCATTTCCGTTTCCACTGACCATTTCCTTTGCAGTGTAAGCACTCAGTTTCAGGATTTGGTCCAACTTTGGGCTTCTTCGCGGGAGTGACAACTTGCTTGTCATTGTACTTGAAGTTCCTTTTCTTTCCCTTTGCCCTTTTCTTGAAACTAGTGGTCTTGTCAATCATCAACACTTGATGCTCTTTCTTGATTTCTACCTTCGTTGATTTCAACATCGCGAAGAGCTTGGGAATTGTTTTCGTCATCCTTTGCATACTGTAGTTCATCACGAAGTTCTACCAACTTGGTGATGGTGACTAGAAGACTCTGTCAATCACTATCTTATCTGGAAGATTAACTCCCACTTGATTCAAGCGATTGTAGTACCCAGAAAATCTGAGCACATGCTCACTAGTTGAGCAATTCTCCTCCATCTTTTAGCTATAGAACTTGTTGGAGACTTCATATCTCTCAACTCGGGTATTTTCTTGAAATATTAACTTCAACTCCTGGAACATCTCATATGGCACATGACATTCAAAACGTCTTTGAAGTCTCGATTCTAAGCCGTTAAGCATGGTGCACTAAACTATCAACTAGTCATCATATTGAGCTAGCCAAACGTTCATAACGTCTGCATCTGCTCCTGCAATAGGTCCTTACCTAGCGGTGCATCAAGGACATAATTCTTCTATGCAGTAATGAGGACAATCCTCAGATCACAGATCCAATCCGCATCTTTGCTACTAACATCTTTCAACACAGTTTTCTCTAGGAACATATCAAAATAAACATATGAAAGCAACAACACGAGCTATTGATCTACAACATAATTTGCAAAATACTAACATGACTAAGTTCATGATAAATTTAAGTTCAATTAATCATATTACTTAAGAACTCCCACTCAGATAGACATCTCTCTAATCATCTAAGTGATCATGTGATCCAAATCAACTAAACCATAACCAATCATCACGTGAAATGGAGTAGTTTTCAATTGTGAACATCACTATGTTGATCATATCTACTATATGATTCACGCTCGACCTTTCGGTCTCAGTGTTCCAAGGCCATATCTGCATATGCTAGGCTCGTCAAGTTTAACCTGAGTATTCTGCGTGTGCAAAACTGGCTTGCACCCGTTGTAGATGGACATAGAGCTTATCACACCCGATCATCATGTGGTGTTTGGGCACGACGAACTTTGGCAACGGTGCATACTCAGTGAGAACACTTTTATCTTGAAATTTAGTGAGAGATCATCTTATAATGCTACCGTCAATCAAAGCAAGATAAGATGCATAAAAGATAAACATCACATGCAATCAATATAGGTGATATGATATGGCCATCATCATCTTGTGCTTGTGATCTCCATCTCTGAAGCACCATCATGATCACCAACGTCATCGGCGCGACACCTTGATGTCCATCGTAGCATCGTTGTCGTCTCGCCAACTATTGCTTCTACAATTATCGCTACCGCTTAGTGATAAAGTAAAGCAATTACAGGGCGATTGCATTGCATACAGTAAAGCGACAACCATATGGCTCCTGCCAGTTGCCGATAACTTGGTTATAAAACATGATCATCTCATACAATAAAATATAGCATCATGCCTTGACCATATCACATCACAACATGCCCTGCAAAAACAAGTTAGACGTCCTCTACTTTGTTGTTGCAAGTTTTACGTGGCTGCTACGGGTTGAGCAAGAACCGTTCTTACCTACATATCAAAACCACAATGATAGTTCATCAAGTTAGTGATGTTTTAACCTTCTCAAGGACCGGGCGTAGCCACACTTGGTTCAACTAAAGTTGGAGAAACTGACACCCGCCAGCCACCTGTGTGCAAAGCACGTCGGTAGAACCAATCTCGCGTAAGCGTACACGTAATGTGGGTCCGGGCCGCTTCATCCAACAATACGCCGAACCAAAGTATGACATGCTGGTAAGCAGTATGACTTGTATCGCCCACAACTCACTTGTGTTTTACTCGTGCATATAACATCAACGCATAAAACCTAGGCGCGGATGCCACCATTGGGGAACATAGTAATTTCAAAAAAAATCTTACGCACACGCAAAATCATGGTGATGCATAGCAACGAGAGGGAAGAGTGTCGTTCACGTACCCTCGTAGACTGAAAGCGGAAACATTAGGACAATGCGGTTGATGTAGTCGTACGTCTTCACGGACCGACCGATCAAGCACCGAAACTATGGCACCTTCAAGTTCTAGCACACGTTCAGCTCGATGACGTCCCTCGAACTCCGATCCAGCCGAGTGTCGAGGGAGCGTTCCGTCAGCACGACGGCGTGGTGACGATCTTGATGTTTTACCGTCGTAGGGCTTCGCCTAAGCACCGCTACAATATTATCAAGGAGGACTATGGTGGAGGGGGGCACCGCACACGGCTAAGAGATCAAGAGATCAATTGTTGTGTCTCTTGGGTGCCCCTTGCCCCCATATATAAAGGAGCAAGGGGGAGGCGGCCGGCCTAGGAGGAGGGCGCGCCAAGGGGGGAGTCCTACTCCCACCGGGAGTAGGACTCCTCCTTTCCTTGTGGGAGTAGGAGAAGGGAAGGGAGAAGGAGAAGGAAGGAAGGGGGTGCCCCCCTCCCTAGTCCAATTCGGACTAGTTCATGAGGAGGGGTGCGGCCACCCTTTGGGGCCTTTCTCTCCTTTCCCGTATGGCCCATTAAGGCCCAATACGAATTCCCGTAACTCTCCGGTACTCCGAAAAACCCGAATCACTCGGAACCTTTCCGATGTCCGAATATAGTCGTCCAATATATCGATCTTTACGTCTCGACCATTTCAAGACTCCTCGTCATGTCCCCGGTCTCATACTCCGAACTCCTTCGGTACATCAAAAGACATAAACTCATAATATAACCGTCATCGAACTTTAAGCGTGCGGACCCTACGGGTTCGAGAACTATGTAGACATGACCGAGACACGTCTCCAGTCAATAACCAATAGCGGAACCTGGATGCTCATATTGGCTCCCACATATTCTATGAAGATCTTTATCGGTCATACCGCATAACAATATACGTTGTTCCTTTGTCATCGGTATGTTACTTGCCCGAGATTCGATCGTCGGTATCTCAATACCTAGTTCAATCTCGTCACCGGCAAGTCTCTTTACTCGCTACATAATACATCATCCAACAACTAATTCATTAGTTACAATGCTTGCAAGGCTTATAGTGATGTGCATTACTGAGTGGGCCCAGAGATACCTCTCCAACAACCGGAGTGACAAATCCTAATCTCGAAATATGCCAACCCAACAAGTACCTTCGGAGACACATGTAGAGCACCTTTATAATCACCCAGTTACGTTGTGACGTTTGGTAGCACACAAAGTGTTCCTCCGATAAACGGAAGTTGCATAATCTCATAGTCATGGGAACATGTATAAGTCATGAAGAAAGCAATAGCAACATACTAAACGATCAAGTGCTAAGCTAACGGAATGGGTCAAGTCAATCACATCATTCTCCTAATGATGTGATCCCGTTAATCAAATGACAACTCATGTCTATGGTTAGGAAACTTGACCATCTTTGATTAACGAGCTAGTCAAGTAGAGGCATACTAGTGACACTATGTTTGTCTATGTATTCACACATGTACTAAGTTTCCGGTTAATACAATTTTAGCATGAATAATAAACATTTATCATGAAATAAGGAAATAAATAATAACTTTATTATTGCCTCTAGGGCATATTTCCTTCAGTTCGTCGCTATGTCCTTGCTGGTGGCGCCTTTAGGTGTGGTCTACCCAGATCTGGTGCCCCGATAAGGATTTGGTGGTCCGCTGCATCGGGGGGCTCTCTCCGGCGAGGTTCTTCCATCAGTGTTGATTCGTGTGGTGACCACTCGGGTTACGGTGATGACTTCATTGCGGATTGCGGTTACTATTGAAAGGTCTTTGCGAGAGTTCCTCTCTTCAGATCCGGTGGTTGTCGACACGGAGATGCAATCTATGAACAACGACTCGACGCAGAGGTATGGTTGTCCAACTGCGGTGGACGCACATCGCATGTAGTTGCTGGAATCGAGGAAAAGTGATGGAGACAACGTATCAGTGACTTCGATGGTGGTGCTACTTGAGCACCTGGTCTCGATCTCCGGAGTGAAAATCTAGTTCTGACCTGAGTTGGTTGTTCTGAGAATGGAGATGTTTTTGTGTCATTAACTTGATGAAGGCATTGTTTGGATATGCTCAGACTATTGTTCTCATGGTGAAACCCTAGAATCCGGCTTATGTGATTCGATCCGATGACGGGCGGCGCTTGAGCTTCGCTCCCTTCATAAAGGAGCGGTTGTTGAAGAATCTCGTCGTCCTTGTGTGTGTCATGAATGTTTGGTGCAAATAAGGTCATTGTTGTATTTTGTCGATCGCAGATTTGATTGTTTCTTTTTTTCCCTTTTCACGCTTTAGCATAGATTTGGTGATATATGATTTTGTTATTTATCGGAGTGTTTTTTTGTGTGTGTGTGTTCTGATATTGATTGTGTGCATCTTAATTATAGAGAGGCCGAGTGTGTGCTTATAATTTTTGTATTCTCTTGATACTTCATATTTACGTCAATATATAATTCACTCTTTGTAGAAAAAAAGCATGTTAAAAACCAATGGGTGGGCACAGCCTACCCGAGACAAGTTGTGCGCAGGGCCCCACACACGTTTTGTCTCCCGGACTAGATTATTCGGTCCAAAGATCGCCTAACCCAGCCTCGCTTCCTTTGACTAGTCGCCGTCCCTCAGGTACGACAGAATAGGAGTTCTACGGATCTGCATGTTAAAGCAAGGAGCACCCCTGTTACCACGAAACACCCACGCCGTAGCGTGCAATGGGCTAGATTGGATTGGGTTAATGGATCTAGCCATAGTCAGTAGTCCTACGGATAAGACCAGTGGCCGTTCAAGTTCAAGTGTTCAACGGCCGTGAGTGTGTCCGTTCGTGGTCATTCCCCCGCCGGTCCGGTCCAAAATGATTGGTGGGTAGGCGTACATGCGTACATGCATACATGCCAAGAAACGTGCGTGCATGACTCGGCGGTCAACGCCAAGCTCCTCTCACAGAGAGAGAAGGCCTCCGTTCCAAAATAGATGACCCAACTTTATACTAACTTTAGTATAAAGTTGGGTCATTTACGGAGGGAGTAGACAGGATGGCATGGCCGTCGAAGAGATAGCTCCGAATACGTGCAGCACATGGTGGACGCGCGCGCTGAGCCGCAAACTGCGAATGTACGTGTGCAACTGGAAGAAAAAAGAATTCGTAACCCTCAAAAAAAGAAAAAAAAAAGACTTCGTTAAACCGGAAAGAGCTCCAGTATACACTCGACCGAGCTCTATATAAGCGGGGTACGCGCCCCTACCTGTTCATCCATCCAACGCACACTCGACGAGTTCAGGCTACAGACCGGCTTCTTCCTAACAAGGTGACAGAGATCGACCTCGTGCGAGCGTGCAAAATGGAGGCTACGTACGCGGAGACGGGCCAGCAGGTTGCTGCTACCAGCAGAAGCGCGATGCTGAAGCCGGCGTACGCCGCGCCGCACCCGCTGGCCGGCGGCAAGGTCCAGCTGACCGTCTTCGACCGCGCCGCCATCGACACCTACGTCCCCATCGTGCTCGCCTACCCCGCCCCGGCGCCGTCCAACGAGGCGCTCAAGGAGGGCCTCCTCCGGGCCATCGCGCCCTACCCTCACCTGCTGGGCCGCTTCGCCCTCGACGGCCACGGCCGGCGCGTCCTGAACCTCAACAACGAGGGCGTGCTTGTCATCGAGACCGACGTCCCGGCCGACTTGGCCGACGTGCTCGCCGCCGGCGGCATGGCCACGGACGTCGCCGGCTTTTACCCCACGGTGCCGGAGGTGCCGTCACGTCACATTCACATACTACTATTCATCCATGAATACAGTGGTTTTGATTGTTCGGACTGCTGATGTGTTTTCCAATTACAGGAGAGCGTTGGACCGGCGCTGCTGCAGGTCAAGCTCGGCCGGTACAGGTGCGGCGGCCTCCTGCTCGGCGTGATATGCCACCACCACATCTCCGACGGCCACGCAGCGAGCACTTTCTACGGCGCGTGGGCGACCGCGGTGCGCGAGGGCAAGGGCTTCAGCGTGCCGTCCCCTTTCATAGACCGCGCGGCCACCGCCGTGCCACGCAGCACGCCCAAGCCGGTGTTCGACCACCGGTCCATCGAGTTCAAGGGGGGAGAAGGCAGCGGCTCCAGCCAGCCCCATGCCGTTCTCCCCATGGACAAGATCAGGAACATCACGGTGCACTTCCCTGCAGAGTTCATCGCCGAGCTCAGGTCCCGCGTCGGCGCACGTTGCAGCACGTTCCAGTGCCTGCTGGCGCACGTGTGGAAGAAGGCTACGGCGGCGCGGGGTCTGGACCTAGAGGAGTTCACGCAGGTGAGGGTGGCCGTGAACTGCAGGGGCAGGGCCAACCCACCCGTGCCAATGGACTTCTTCGGCAACATGGTGCTCTGGGCGTTCCCGAGGCTCCAGGTCCGGGACGTGCTGGGCTTGAGCTATGGCGGCGTGGTTGGCGCCATCCGCGACGCCGCGGCGCGCATCGACGAGGAGTACATCCAGTCGTACGTGGACTTCGGCGGGGTGGCGGACGCGAACGGGGAGGAGCTCGCGGCGACGTCAACTTTCGGGACGATGCTCTGTCCGGACATCGAGGTGGACAGCTGGCTGGGGTTCAGGTTCCACCAGCTCGACTTTGGAACCGGACCGCCCTCCGCGTTCCTGCCGCCGGGGTTGCCGGTCGAGGGGCTGATGGTCTTCGTGCCGTCGCGCACGGTGGAGGGCAGCGTCGACCTCTTCATGGCCCTCGCGGAGGATCACGTTGCGGCATTCAAGAGGATTTGCTACTCCCTGGATATTCTCCCATCGAGGATGTAATTAAGAAAGCGAAGCATGATGCGGTAGTTTTATAGTCATTGTTTTTAACAAAATTCAAGAAATATAGATCAATAAAGTGGTTATTGTACACATCATTTTTTTAACAGAGTATAGACGCGAACGCTTATACATATGCACACAGCCCTATGAACACACGCGCACACATCCTATCTCTATAAGCACCTCTACACACGAGACACTTATACATATACATTTTTTTAACAGAGTATACACATGAGACTGAGTGGACGCAGCTTCGGTGCCTTGAAGGCACCTGCCTTTGGGTCACTGACATGTGGGCCAGCCACCTGTTGGGCCCACATGTCATAGACACAAAGGTAGGTGCCTTAAGGCACCAAAGCATCGTCTAGACTGAGTAGACAGATTGATGAAGTCGCCACAGACGGTTTCGTAGTTGATACGAATGTCTCATCCCACTAAACGTACATTGCCGGAAGGTCTGAAATAAATCCAAAAAAATAAGACCACCGGTGAGTTTAGGACTTGAACTCGGGTGGGCTAGGGATACGACTGTCCTCTTAACAATCCAACCATAGGTTGGTTCCCTAAACATCAAGTTTTTTCGTTGCCAAACAAACCGACGTAGGGCATCTATACGGACCCTCAAACCATCCCCATCCATTCAGAACACGTGGTACATACGTGTTTTGCAATCCAACGTGGTCATGTGTTCGTCTGCTGGACGGTCCGAACATACTTTTTCCCGCAAACCGAAAGCAAATCAGAGGGGACTTTCCGGACGTCCGACGCTGCCACGTACGAGTCAGACAACCATGGCCCACCCAAAATCCTCTTCCGCGCTTTTCTTGGATGTCCCACTTCTCGAGCCGCATTCATGCTGACCCAGAGCACGCAGCGGCCGGCATTGATGCCGCGCTATGTGATCGGACGGGAGAGCGGCGCCGACCGACGCGACCTCTCAGGGCAACGCTGCTTTAATGCGGATGCACTACCCTGAGAAACCAACTTCGGCGTGACAGAGTCAATTTCAGCAATTCTCGTGTAGGGTCCTAAGCTAGTAGTCTAGATACGATGATAACAAGGACATAAGGTTTTACCAAGGTTCGGACTCACTTTCAAAGAGATAATATCCTATGTCATGCTTGCGTTTGTATTGATTTAGGATGGAGTACAAAGTACATGTGATTTACTGCAAGATTGTCTATGATCTTCTGTGTGCCCTACCCCTTGGTTTATATAGATATCGAGGATGGGGGGGGGGGGTCTAGGGTTTACAGGTAAGTCAGTTACATTCATGGTAATCATGTTGTAGGCGACCTTTAAATCTCGAAGTACGCACCAAGTGTTCGGGAACCTTCCATTTTCGCGCCATGGGCCTTCTGGAGATGGCCTACTGGTGAACTGCCATGAGGGATCCTCGGCCGGCCCAGTTGACCGGGAGACGGCGTGGTGAGTATCCTTGATCTAAGACACCATGACCGCCGCTGCGCCGCATTGAAGCGGGCTGACCGACCATTCACCTAGCCTGACCGCGACTATTTAAGCCCATCGCCGGCACCACCCACAACATACTCTCTAGTCTGCATCACCCAGCACCTCCGCCGCTCCTCTCTTCCACTACGCATTTGGCGATAGGCAAGTCTTGTGCCTTGGCACCGGCAGGCAACTCCGGATCGGGCTCCGGAGGATTGTCGCGACGCCGCCCTCGTACTCTGGGTTGTTTTGCTCCTCGACGGTCGGTGTACTTCTTGAGGATGCATTGTTTTTTCCCTTGAAGAGGAAAGGGTGATGCAGCAAAGTAGAGATAAGTATTTCCCTCAGTTAAGAACCAAGGTATCAATCCAGTAGAACGTACAAGCAAGTCCCCAATAGATGCACCTGCACAAACTAACAAACACTTGCACACAACGCAAAAAAAGAGTTGTCAATCCCTTCACGATCACTTGCAAGAGTGAGATCTAAAAGAGATAGATATGAAAAATAAGTAAAAGGCAAAATAAAGTAACTATAAATAAATTGCAGCAAGACATTTTTGGATTTTGATTCTGTAGATCCGAAAATATATGATGGAAAATAGACCGAGGGCCATAGGTTTCACTAGAGACTTCTCTGTTAAAGAAAGCATACGGTGGGTAAACAAATTACTGTTAAGCAATTGAAAAAAATGACATAGTATAAAAATCGTTAGCACAATATGAAAAATGTTCCCGTGTTTCAAAAAATGTATGTGATATTTTCAACAAATGTGTATACATTTTTAAAATTACTTTTACATACCGTGAAAATAATAATTCGTACCTTTAAGAAAATGTACGTCACATTTGATGGAAATATTCTCGGATTTCAAAACAACTATTCATGACATTTAGAAAAAAATTATATAAAGATGTGAAAAAATGTCCATGCAGGTTAAAAAATGTTTATTTCCGTTATAAAAATGTATCGTGACATTTTAAGTAATATCCATCTGTTTTCAAAAAAAAATTATACAATGTAAAAAAACTGTTCAGCTTGTTTTAAAAATGTTTATTTTCATTTAAAAACTGTAACATGTATTTATAAAAATGTTATCGTGTATTCAAAAGTATTTCACGTGTATATTTGAAAAAATGAGTATTAAAAAATATACATCATATATATTAGAAAAATGTCTAGCTTGTATCAAAAAATATTTCACGTTTGCTCTAAAATTAGACATTTGTACTAAGAAAAAGTACAGATGTGTTCAAAACAAAGAAAACCGGTAAAACCCGACAAAGAAAGAAAAAGAAACCAAAGAAAATGAACGAAACCAAAAAAGAAATAAAGAAACACAAAAGTAAAAAAAGGTAAGAAATAAAACAAAAAAGACCAGTGAGAAAAACAAAGAAACCCAAAGTAATAACATAAACAAAAGAAAAAAGAAACTGGTGAAAAAACAAAGAAAATAAAATGAAAAATTAAAGTAAACAAAGAAGCCGGTCGACCAGACCTTGCGATCGCCATGAGTAGCAGCGACCAAGCGCACTAAATGGGCAAGCCCGATAGTGGTCACCGGTAGGTGATTCCTATTAGGAATCGGTGCGGGCGCCACATAGCTGTCGTGCAAATAGACGAAATCACTGGTTAAAGAGTATTTCTTGTGGAGATCACTCCACTTTTTTCATGTTGCAACAAGTGGCGTGTTGCATGTGCGCCATTTGTCGTAACCTGGGAGTTTTTTTTTTCATGGATCTGTTTATTTAAAACGTTTTATCTCTTAAACCGTGCGTCTAAATCTCGAATCGCTTTTGCCATTAGATTCCTCGCATCGAGATCTTCAAAACTAGATCCCATATTGATAGATTTTGACGAACTTTTTTTCACAAAAAACCGGACAAAAAAACCCGACAAAAAAACCGAACCGGGAACACGGATTTTTTTTTCCTTTCCGAAAGAGGCAGGCCCGTGCCTCTGACGAAACCACAACCGTGCCTCCCGCGAAAGCAAAACCGTACCTCTCGCGAAAGAAAAAAAAACAGAAAACGTGTTTTTTCCTTTCCGAAAGAGGCATGCCCGTGCCTCTCGCGAAAACACAACCGTGCCTCTCGCGGAAGCAAAACCGTGCCTCTCGCGAAAGAAAGAAAAAACAGAAAACACGTTTTTCCCTTTCCGAA
>NC_041387.1:600186956-600193275 GCF_002162155.2 Triticum dicoccoides | reverse complement strand
AAACCGTGCCTCTCGCGAAAGAAGAAAAACCAGAAAACACGTTTTTTTTCCGTTTCCAAGAGGCACGCCCGTGCCTCTCGCGAAAGCACAGCCGTGCCTCTCACGAAAACAAAACCGTGACTCCCGGAAAAAAAATTGCATTTTTTTGCACAAAAAATTTATTTTTTCAAAAAAACTTTTTTTGGTTGAAAAGCTAGGGAAGACCGGTAGAAAACCAAACGTAAAAAAAAACCCAAAAAAACGTTTAAAAAGCCGAAAACGCGTGCGTAAAAATAAAAACACAAAATCCGGAGGGAGCGTCTAGAGCGCGACACGTGGCGAATGACTGTGAGCGCGCCAAGTGGCGCTGATCGTTGCGAGGCTCCCGAAGGAGCACTCGTTAATTAGTTGCTCCCATAAATAGATGGCTTGGGAAAGAGGGGCTCGCGAGATGGGCCGATCAATTTGCAGCCAATTTTCTTTTTCTTTTTTGGCTATGTTTTTATTTTTCTTCTTGTTCTTTTAAGGGCAAGGTTAGGCGTCAGTCGCCTGATCTTTTTAAAAGATCCGCCACCTCACGAGCCATTGGATTCAACGTAAGATGGTCGTCAGATTCATCTGTCAGTTTTGCACCAAGAATGATGTTGCGCTTGGACATTTGCAAAAGTGTTCATGTTGTAGAACTTTTGCGATAGAGATATTGTTGCAGATTTTTTTTTTGCAACAAAGCTATTGTTGCAGTTTTTTGTCTTCACCTTACCTTCTGTATAGGTGTTTACGCAAGAAAATTTTGCAACGTTAGTGATATTGTAGAATCTTTCTTACAACAGAGAGGATGTTGCAAGAAAACAAATTATCACCGATAATTCGTTGTGAGCTCCAGTCGAACGGTGGTGAGGGAGAAGCGGCGCCGGCAAGCAGCGGATCTCTAACCAGGTCGCTCGCCGCATCCTTCTCTCGGAAGAGGTGGGCGCACCTCGCTCAGCCAACAGTCATGATGGAGGCGGATGGCAATGACGACCAGTGCGCCCGACCCCGGCTGCAATCTCGTCACCATCCTCCTCTCCGACAAGGTGGGTGGTTGTCGGCGCTAGCGCTGAAGTGTCAGGTGACACATGTCTCTCATTCGGCACTGTATGGATCGGGATGTCACCACCTCACACACGTACAAGGACAAGGAGGAGAAGGAGATGCGGTACGAGCTATTCAAGCTCACCACCCAACACGTGGACCGGAATAACGCAACGCCGGGCAATTTTTGCACTCTAGGAACAAATCAGTTCGCCAACAGAACCGAGGAGGAGTTCAATTGGAGTTGTGGAGGTCCTCGTTCTCTTAGGGCGTGTTTGGTTCAAGTTGTGAATAGTTCCTGTATCACATACACTTCTCAACCCAGCCTCGTTGAGCAAAAACAGGACCTAATGCGTCATCTACAAGTTGTATGGTTGCCTGCATCTAAGGTCCCTGCATTAGGTAATACACAAATGCACTTTGTTTGGTTGCCTGCATTGGCCCAAGCGGCACATTAACACGACGTTTGGTCGCATATGGCGTACATGGTGTGCTTACCTTGTACCCTAGTTGGTGAGTTTACCCATAATGATCACACCTAGCACACCAACGCCACAACACATCAATAGCGATGAACTGGGCGAAGATGATGAAGTTCTTCAGCTTCAGCCCAAACTGACGATCCACCTTAGCACCTTCCACTTTGACACCTCCAACCTTGCCACTGCCAACACTACTGCCTCCGTGCTTTTGCACCCAGTCGGAGTAACCTTGTTCTGCTGCCTGCCTAGTCTTGAACCCTCTATGGCTGCTGTTGCTATATGATGCCACTTGTGTACTGGCTTCTTCCGATGAACTGTAAACCCCTGGAGCCTTACCGAAGAACAAAGCATACCACTTGCCCTAGCAATGCGCAAGAGCAAGAGTTGAAGCACAAATCAATGGAGCACACAAGTAGCAAGCAAAGTAGCATACAAACAACAATGGAGCAGAAGAGAAGAAGTAAAGCATGCATGATCATACGGTATAGCAAGTTCTACCTAGCACTACCATGGTGTTATCCTACCACCACATCCAAAAGAGGGTTTCGTCCTACCACTGCAAGTTCACCATCATCATGAGGGGTTAGTATATACCACCTCACCAAAATATACAGACCATCAAATAGTTTTCAGCCCTAGCTACACAAAATGTACGTCATCATCGTCGTCGTCGTCGTCATCGTCGCCACCGCCATCGCCGTCGGGGATCATGCATGCTCACAAGCAGCACTACTCTAGTAGTAGTGCTTGGCCAGCCAGCTCCTGAGCCACGACACCCTATGAGCGTCTGCCATGACAACAAACCCAATACCCCGGGCCTTGTTGCCAAGCAGGTGGCTGAGAGCTGCCATGAGAGCCTCGTCGCTGAAGCCACCCTGGGTCATGACAGCGCCATACAGGTCAGGGTGGACTCGAGGGGCTTGCACTCCCTGATGTCTGTTGCCACCTCCTTCACCGCCTCAGTCATGCTGCAAAAGACATTGATCTCCTCCTCCATTAGGCCTCCTCTCTTCCTCTTCCTATCATGGACGTGGTCAAATGGCTTTTCGAAGGGCTTCTCGAAGGGCTTGTCAGGGCCATCAAGGACCTTGACGTCCGGGGTCCCAGGGAAGTCTGGCATGGGAGAACCAAGAGGCTCCCCCGAGCCCATGGCATGCTTCCCAGTTGCCAGTCTGAAGGAGAAGATGTGCTGCATCTGGCTGTAATTCTGTATGGGTGTGTTGAGGAACTCAGCGTCCCTTGGGTGGTCCTAAGAATGAAACACAAGTGTTGTTAGTTGCGATTAGGAGTAGGCAATGGTGGACAGTATGACAAGGAAGAGGGTTGTGAGCTAACAGCGACATGGCCGGCATAGTGTTGTGCCTCTAGAACTATGGAGTAAGTGTTCTCATCCCATGAGGCGCCGCTAAGGTCTCACAGCTTGGACACTTGGATCCATCGACCTCTCCACTTCCTCAGGTGGTTGTACACCTGGGTGGCAGACACCTCTTGCCCACATAACTCGAACACCTGCTTCGCAACAGTGTTCAAGTGCACCTCCTTGAAGCCCTTGTCAGTCCTAACTCCACTAGAGATGAGCTCACACATCTTGTTTAGCAGAAACGTGGACATGAAAGGCTGCCACTTAATGTTGTTCGACCTACCATCATTGTTTTCCTTTGCTGTTGCTACCTTGAGTGCAGCGGCAGCAATAGCAGCAGCAGAAGTTTGCTCAACGAGTACTACTGGCACATAGACAGAATCAGACGCGAACAACTCTGAATCAGGTACCATCTCAGACATAGGCTGCGAGTCCTCAACACATGATGGAGCAAACTGGCTATCAGACAGGACAAGGGCCTGCCTAAGATCTTGCGTCTGCGTGGTCATGTCCTACAATCGTAGCACGCATTGACAGTAAGCATATCACACAACATACCAGACAATCCATGAAAGCAGGAGCATACATGTACATGGTTCATCACTATCATACCAAGCAGTCATCACTATCATACTAAGCACATGGTTCATCGCTATCATACTAAGCATACCGGACAATCTATGAGCACGAACATACATCTACAACAAACAACATGCTACAAATGGACCACCAATAGCTACAAATCACAGATCTAAGCACGAATCAACACAAGCACAAGGTTCAACTTTAAACTCTACTACTAATCTAGCCTACCACATGCTTGAACATCTAACCTACCATAAATTGCAACCGCAGCATAGCAATCAACCATATGAGCTCACAGATCAGACCACTAATCAACCATGCATCTAGATCAAACCCTAGTTGCAGCTCAGATCTAGCTAGAAGGAACAAAGAGAAAGGGGGATTGAACTCACAGAGGCCATGGCTGCAGCTCGAGGACGAGGGGGACGGTCATACAAGATCACCACCGACCGGTGAAGGACCGCCGACATTGTGGACTGCTGGCCGATGAAGATGCGCTGCTTACCTGCTCGTCGGTGCCGATGCACGTCGGTGGGAAAGCTTGAAGGGAGGGAGAATGGTGGCAGGAGTTGGGGCGGTGAGGGAGGGGGCTAAATAGGGGCGGACTCGGTAGGAGGTGAGCCGAAATCCTCCCGCTGATTTTTCAGCGATGCAGGCGAGCTCGCGCCATCTCCCTGGCCGCACGAGGAGAGAAGCGCGTCACCCTCCCCTGTGTCTCCCTAGCCAGGCTTGCAAGCTACTGCCGATTCGGGCACTTCCCCTGGGCCTCGCCTGGAGCTTCTTTAAATTTTTTCCATGCGTGCCGCACAATAAACGTAGGCAACCAAACGGGCCAATTTCTTTCCGGCGGGCCAAGCTGGGCCATATGCAGGCAACGAAACATGCCCTTAATTATATCCGGCGAAGAGATCATGCGACGCGGCTACATGGGCTAGACGGCGGTGGTATCCATCATCCTTGATTGATGCCCGTAGTGTGCCATGCTATAGATGTATGGCAGGAATTAACCTAGCTTAGCTGGGATAAAAGAAAAGGTTTGATGCACGCCTGCACCTACAATAGTTATTCTGAAACTAGAGATAGACACAACCGTTATTCTGAATCTCTCTTGGTTGGTGAGTGATACGTCTCCAACGTATCTATAATTTTTGATTGTTCCATGCTATTTTATTATCTGTTTTGAGTGATTATGGGCTTTATTATACACTTTTATATTACTTTTGGGACTAACCTATTAACCGGAGGCCTAGCCCATATTGCTGTTTTATTGCCTATTTTAGTATTTCGAGGAAAAGGAATTCAAACGGAGTCCAAACGGAATGAAACCTTCGGCAATGTGATTTTTTGGAAGATTATCATCCTGGAGACTTGGAGTTCATGTCAGAAGATACTTGAGGAGCCCAGGAGATAGGGGGCGCGCCCCTCCTACTAGGCGCGCCCCCTGTCTCGTGGGCCCCTCAAGGACCCCCTGACCGACTTCTTTCGCCTATATAAGCCTACGTACCCTAAAACCTTCGAATATCAAGATAGATCGGGAGTTCCGCCGCCGCAAGCCTCTGTAGCCACCAAAAACCTCTCGGGAGCCCGTTCCGGCACCCTGCCGGAGGGGGAACCCATCATCGGTGGCCATCTTCATCATCCCGGCGCTCTCCATGATGAGGAGGGAGTAGTTCACCCTCGGGGCTGAGGGTATGTACCAGTAGCTATGTGTTTGATCTCTCTCTCTCTCTCTCGTGTTCTCTCTCGTGTTCCCTCTAAGGCACGATCTTGATGTATCCCGAGCTTTGCTATTATAGTTGGATCTTATGATGTTTCTCCCCCTCTACTCTCTTGTAATGGATTGAGTTTTCCCCTTTGAAGTTATCTTATCGGATTGAGTCTTTATTTGAGAACACTTGATGTATGTCTTGCCGTGTTTATCTGTGGTGACAATGGGATATCACGTGCCACTTGATGTATGTTTTGGTGACTAACTTGCGGGTTCCGCCCATGAACCTATGCATAGGGGTTGGCGCACGTTCTTGACTCTCCGGTAGAAACTTTGGGGCACTCTTTGAAGTACTTTGTGTTGGTTGGATGAATATGAGATTGTGTGATGCATATCGTATAATCATGCCCACAGATACTTGAGGTGACAATGGAGTATCTAGGTGACATTAGGGTTTTGGTTGATTTGTGTCTTAAGGTGTTATTCTAGTACGAACTCTTTAATAGATTGATCTGAAAGAATAACTTTGAGGTGGTTTCGTACCCTACCATAATCTCTAAGTTTGTTCTCCGCTATTAGTGGCTTTGGAGTGACTCTTTGTTGCATGTTGAGGGCTTGTCATATGTTCTATCTATGTTATTATTGTTGAGAGAACTTGCACTAGTGAAAGTATGAACCCTAGGCCTTGTTTCCTATCATTGCAATACCGTTTACGCTCACTTTTATCGCTTGCTACCTTGCTGTTTTTATAATTTCAGATTACAAATACCTTTTTCTACCATCCATATTGCACTTGTGTCACCTTCTCTTCGCCGAACTAGTGCACCTATACAATCTACCATTGTACTGGGTGTGTTGGGGACACAAGAGACTCTTTGTTATTTGGTTGCAGGGTTGTTTGAGAGAGACCATCTTCATCCTACGCCTCCCACGGATTGACAAACCTTAGGTCATCCACTTGAGGGAAATTTTCTACTATCCTACAAACCTGTGCACTTGCAGGCCCAACAACGTCTACAAGAAGAAGGTTGTGTAGTAGACATCAAGCTCTTTTCTGGCGCCGTTGCCGGGGAGGCTAGGTAAAGGGCACTCACTCACACCCCGTCAACTAAGCTCTTTTCTGGCGCCGTTGCC
>NC_041387.1:600144647-600186810 GCF_002162155.2 Triticum dicoccoides | reverse complement strand
TTGCAATCGAATCTTTTTGTTTCTTGTTTTATCACTAGTTTAGTTTATAAAAGAAAATTATAAAAAAAATGGAGTTAAGTTTGTCTCATACGCTTCATCTTTTTGATATCTTTCGTGAGTTTGATGAAAAGGAAAATTGTGCTCAAGTGCTAGAAGAAGAAGTCTATAAAATGTTTGGTACTAAATTTTTGTATGATGAGCATGATTGCAATGTTGTTAGTTTGAATTCCTTGAATATCCATGATGCTAATGATATGCAAAGCCACAAGTTTGGGGAAGCTATGTTTGATGAATATGATATTTTTTGTCCCCCAAGTTTAGATGAGAATATTTATTATGATGAAAGCATGCCTCCTATTTATGTTGATTATATTGATGAAAGTGGGTTTGGAAGAGTGTCAACTTTAGTAAGTAGTGATCCCATTATTTTGGAGGATGTTGAATCTTATTGTGATGAACATGAAAGTGGATTTGGAAGAGTGTCAACTTTATTAGTGATGATTCCACTATTTCGGAAGAGGTTCCAATTGATTATGAGAACGAAGTTGCTATCTATGATGATTATTGTGATGACTTGTATGCTATTAGGAATAATGATAACCATGAAACTTGTCATCATGCTTTTAGTTTTCAATTGGATTATGCCTCACATGATAATTATTTTGTTGAGATTGCTCCCGCTACTATTCATGAGAAGAAATTTGCTTATGTGAAGAGTAGTAAATTTTCTATGCTTGTAGATCATGAAAAGAATGATTTAGGTGCTGGTTATATTGTTGACTTCATTCATGATGCTACTGAAAATTATTATGAGGGAGGAATATATGCTTGTAGGAGTTGCAATAATATTAAGTTTCCTCCCTATGTGTTGAAAATCTCGAAGCTATGCTTGTTTTACCTTCCTATGCTAGTTGATTATTGTTCCCATAAGTTGTTTGCTCACAAAATCCCTATGCATAGGAAGTGGGTTAGGCTTAAATGTGCTAGTCATATGCTTCATGATGCCCCCTTTATGTTTCAATTATTATCTTTTATGTGAGCATCATTGCCATCATCATGCCTAGCTAAAAAGGCATTAAAGAAAAGCGCTTGTTGGGAGACAACCCAATATTTACCCTTACTGTTTTTGTGTGTCCACATGATTATGCTACTGTAGTAATCATGTTTTATAGCTTTTGTTTCAATAAAGTGCCAAGTAGAACCTTTGGGAAGACTTGGGTGAAGTTTATGTGATCTTGCCGTAAAAAACCGAAACTTTTGCGCTCACGAGATTAGCTGCCATTTTTTTACTGGAGAGTGATTTTAGGTTGATTATTTTTTTAGATGATTAATAGACAAATTACTCAGGTCCAGAAATTTAGTTCATAATTTTTGGGGTTTCATAAGTATACGTTTGATACAGATTACTACAGACTGTTCTGTTTTTGACAGATTCTGTTTTCATTGTGTTGTTTGCTTATTTTGATGAATCTATGAGTAGTATCGGAGGGTATGAACCATAGAGAAGTTATAATACAGTAGATATTACACCAATATGAATTTAGAATGAGTTCATTACAGTACCTAAGTGGTGGTTTTATTTTCTTATACTAACGGAGCTTACGAGTTTTGTTTTGAGTTTTGTGTGGTTGAAGTTTTCAAGTTTTGGGTAAAGATTCGATGGACTATGGAATAAGGAGTGGCAAGAGCCTAAGCTTGGGTATGCCCAAGGCACCCCAAGGTAATATTCAAGGACAACAAAGAGCCTAAGCTTGGGGATGCCCGGAAGGCATCCCCTCTTTCGTCTTCGTTCATCGGTAACTTTACTTGGAGCTATATTTTTATTCGCCACATGATATGTGTTTTGCTTGGAGCATCATTTTCTTTTGTTAGTATTTGCTTTCTGTTAGTTAGAATAATGTTTTGCATCTTTAGTTTCAATAAAAATGTCAAGGATAGCCTTTGCCATGCTTATTTTGCTAGTATACATGTTGCTGTTTGAAAACAGAAAGTTTACTGCTGTTGCAAAAATTCCCTAGAAACGTCAGAGAATGGTATTATGTTGAATATTTTTGCATATTAAGCTCTGATAAATTTATTACAGTGGGAATTTTCTCTTACAATTTTTGGAGTTAGGGAAGTATTGATACTCGTGCATTCTTTACAGACTGTACTGTTTTGGCAGATTGCTGTTATGTTTGCATTGTTTGCATATGTTTGCTTGTTTAATGATTCTATTGAGGATAGGAGTATTAAATATGCAGAGGAATTTAGTATGCAATGTTGAATAATAATTTTAGTGATTTGTTAGAAAATGACAAGGTTTTGCATTGGTTTATACTAACCTATCTCACGAGTTCTTGTTGAGTTTGTCGTGAATGAAGCTTTTGATAAAAAAGAGAAACCATGATATGAGAGGAATTAAGGAGACATAAAAGCTCATGCTTGGGGATGCCCAAGGCACCCCAAGATAATATTTCAAGAAGTCTCAAGCATCTAAGCTTGGGGATGCCCCGGTAGGCATCCCACCTTTCCTCTTCAACAACTATCGGTTAGTATCGGTTGAGCCTAAGTTTTTGCTTCTTCACATGAGTTGTGCTATCCTTGCAATGTCATTTTATTTTGTTTTGCTTGCTGTTTGAATACAATACCAAGATCTGAAATTCTTTATTGAGAGAGAGTCTTCGCATAGTTGCATAATTATTTAGCTACTCATTGATCTTCACTTATATCTTGTTGGAGTAGTTTGTCGTTTACTCTAGTGCTTCACTTATATTATTTTGAGAGTCTTAAATAGCATGGTAATTTGAATGAAAACTATCATAGGAAGTGAATTGGATGCTATGATCAATTTGATACTTGATAATTGTTTTGAGATATGAAGGTAGTGATATTAAAGTCATGCTAGTTGGGTGAGTATGAATTTAAAGAATACTTGTGTTGAAGTTAGCAAGTCCCGTAGCATGCACGTATGGCTAAAGTTGTGTAACAAATTTGAAACATGAAGTGTACCTGGCTTGTGCATCCTTATGAGTGGCGGTCGGGGATGAGCGATGGTCTTTTCCTACCAATCTATCCCCCTAGGAGCATGCGCGTAGTGCTTGATTTTTGATGACTTCTAAATTTTTGCAATAAGTATATGAGTTCTTTTGACTAATGTTGAGTCCATGGATTATACGCACTTTTACCTTTCCACCATTGCTAGCCTCTTCGGTACTGTGCATTGCCCTTTCTCACCTTGAGAGTTGGTGCAAACTTTGCCGGTGCATCCAAACCCCGTGATATGATACGCTCTATCACACATAAGCCTCATTATATCTTCCTCAAAACAACCACCATACCTACCTATTTATGGCATTTCCATAGCCATTCCGAGATATATTGCCATGCAACTTTCCACCATTCCGTTTATCATCATCATGACATACTTTACTTTTGTCATATTGCCATTGCATGATCATGTAGTTGACATCGTATTTTTGGCAAAGCCACCATGCATTATTTTTCATACATGTCACTCTTGATTCATTGCACCATCCCGGTACACTGCCGGAGGCATTCATATAGGGTCATATCTTGTTCTAGTTTCGAGTTGTAATTCATGTGTTGTAATCAATGAAAGTGTGATGATCATCATTATTAGAGCATTGCCCAAAAAGAAAAAAAAGAAAAAAAAGAAAGACCAAAAGAAAAAAAAGAAAGGCCAAAGAAAAAAAGGAAAAAAATAATTAAAAAAAATAAAAAAAATAAAAAGGGCAATGCTACTATCTCTTTTTCCACACTTGTGCTTCAAAGTAGCACCATGTTTTTCATATAGTGAGTCTCATATGCTGTCACTTTCATATACTAGTGGAATTTTTTCATTATAGAACTTGGCTTGTATATTCCTACGATGGGCTTCCTCAAATGCCCTAGGTCTTCGTGAGAAAGCAAGTTGGATGCACACCCACTAGTTTTCTTTTGTTGAGCATTCATTTGTAGCTCTAGTGCATCCGTTGCAGGGCAATCCCTACTCCTCATGTTGACATCAATTGATGGGCATCTCCATAGCCCATTGATTATCCTCGTCAATGTGAGACTTTCTCCTTTTTTGTCTTCTCCACACAATCCCCATCTCATATTCTATTCCACCCATAGTGCTATATCCATGGCTCACGCTCATGTATTGCGTGAAGGTTGAAAAAGTTTGAGATTATTTAAGTATGAAACAATTGCTTGGCTTGTCATCGGGGGTATAGAAGTTGGGAACATCTTTGTGTGACAAAAATGAAGCATAGCCTAACTATATGATTTTGTAGGGATGAACTTTCTTTTGCCATGTTATTTTGAGAAGACATGATTGCTTTGATTAGTATGCTTGAAGTGTTACTATTTCTTTTGTCAATATGAACTTTTATTTTGAATCATTTGGATATGAACATTCATGCCACAATAAAGAGAAATACATTGAGAATCATTGAGGGAGTCCTGGACTAGGGGGTGTCCGGATAGCCGGACTATCATCATTGGCCGGACTCCAAGACTATGAAGATACAAGATTGAAGACTTCGTCCCGTGTCCGGATGGGACTTTCCTTGGCGTGGAAGGCAAGCTTGGCGATACGGATATGTAGATCTCCTACCATTGTAACCGACTCTATGTAACCCTAGCCCTCTCCGGTGTCTATATAAACCGGATGGCTTTAGTCCGTAGGACGAACAACAATCATACCATAGGCTAGCTTCTAGGGTTTAGCCTCCTTGATCTCGTGGTAGATCTACTCTTGTAACACACATCATCAATATTAATCAAGCAGGACGTAGGGTTTTACCTCCATCAAGAGGGCCCGAACCTGGGTAAAACATCGTGTCCCTTGTCTCCTGTTACCATCCGCTTAGACGCACAGTTCGAGACCCCCTACCCGAGATCCGCCGGTTTTGACACCGACATTGGTGCTTTCATTGAGAGTTCCTTTGTGTCGTGACCGATAGGCTCGATGGCTTCTCCGATCATCAACAACGACGCAGTCCAGGGTGAGACTTTCCTCCCCGGACAGATCTTCATATTCGGCGGCTTTGCACTGCGGGCCAGTTCGCTTGGCCATCTGGAGCAGATCGAAAGCTACGCCCCTGGCCGTCAGGTCAGATTTGAAAGTTTGAACTTCACGGCTGACATCCGCGGGAACTTGATCCTCGATGGATTCGAGCCACAGCTGAGCGTGCCGCACTGTCACGACGAGCATGATGTAGCTCTGCAGCCGGACAGTATCCTGGAGGCCGCACTCGAGTCCGCTCCGATCTTCAACTTGGAGCCGGCTGTGCAGATCAAGGACGGATGGCTAGACACCGCCTCGGGGGCTGCAAACTCTACGGCGATAGAGCCGAACACTGATCTTGTCCCTCATGAAGCCCATGACTCCGAGGTGCCGGACTCCTCGCCAGACTCCGAGCCTCCTGCGCCCCCTCCAATCGAATCCGGTTGGGCGTCGATCATGGAGTTCACCGCGGCGGACATCTTTCAACACTCACCTTGTGGCGGCATCTTGAGTTCGCTAAAGTATCTCTCGTTATCGGGAGAGCCCTGGCCGGACTGTGGTCAGGACGGTTGGGATGCGGACGACGAATAAATTCAAAGCCCACCCACCACCCATTTAGTAGCCACTGTCGATGATCTAACCGACATGCTAGACTACGACTCCGAAGACATCGACGGTATGGACGACGATGCTGGAGACGACCAAGAACCAGCGCCTACCGGGCACTGGAAAGCCACCTCATCATATGACATATACATGGTGGATATCCCAAAGGATGGGAATGGCGAAGGAACAGCGGAGGATGACCCCTCCAAGAAACAGCCCAAGCGCCGGCGTTAGTGGCGCCGCTCTAAATCCCGCCACAGCAAGAATGAAGATTCCGGCACCGGAGATAATAACACCCCAGACAGTGCCGAAGACAACCCACTCCAGCAAGATTCAGCACAGGAGGACGGAGACGCCAGCCCTCATGAGAGAGTGGCAGAAGAAGAGGTAGAGGATTATATGCCTCCCTCCGGAGATGAGGCAAGCCTCGACGACGACGAATTCGTCGTGCCCGAGGATCCCGTCGAACAAGAGTGTTTTAAACGCAGGCTTATGGCCACGGCAAACAGCCTCAAGAAAAAGCAGCAACAACTTAGAGCTGATCAAGATCTGCTAGCCGACAGATGGACTGAAGTCCTCGCGGCCGAAGAGCATGAGCTCGAACGCCCCTCCAAAAGCTACCCTAAACGCAAGCTTCTCCCCTGATTAGAGGAGGAGACATATGAACCTGCATCACCAGCAGACAATACGGCTGACCGACCACCCCATGGTCGCGACAGAGAGGCCTCTAGGCCCTTCACTAGAACCATACCCCGGCATCGCTCGAAAAGCACAAGGCCACAGGGGAACGCTCCGGACTTGCGAGATATATTGGAGGATAAGGCAAGACAATCAAGATCGATCTTTGGATCACGTGGGCGCCCCATGATACGTGACGACAACCGTCGCGCCGGACACAGTAAGTCCGGCCGGGCCGAACAAAATAGACAAAGCTCTTTTGAGCTCCGTCGTGATATCGCCCAGTACAGAGGCGCCGCACACCCACTATGCTTCACAGATGAAGTAATGGATCATCAAATCCCCAAAGGGTTTAAACCCATGAATATTGAATCTTACGATGGCACAACAGACCCTGCGGTTTGGATCAAAGACTATCTCCTCCACATCCACATGGCCCGCGGTGACGATCTTCACGCCATCAAATATCTCCCACTCAAACTCAAAGGACCAGCCCGGCATTGGCTTAACAACTTGCCAGCAGAGTCAATCGGGAGTTGGGAAGACCTGGAAGCCGCATTTCTCGATAACTTCCAAGGCACGTATGTGCGACCACCAGACGCTGATGACCTAAGCCATATAATTCAGCAGCCAGACGAATCGGCCAGACAATTCTAGACACGGTTCTTAACCAAGAAAAACCAAATCGTCGACTGTCCGGATGCGGAGGCCCTCGCGGCCTTCAAACATAACATCCGCGACGAGTGGCTTGCCCGGCACCTGGGACAGGAAAAGCCGAAATCCATGGCAGCCCTGACATCACTCATGACCCGCTTCTGCGCGGGTGAGGACAACGGGCTAGCACGCAGCAACAACCTCAGCAAAAATTCTGGCAGTCCGGATATCAAGGACCGTAATGGCAGGTCGCATCGCAACAAAAACAAACGCCGCGTTAACGGCGATAATAGTGAAGATACGGCAGTCAATGCCGGATTCAGAGGCTCTAAACCCGGTCAGCGGAAAAAGGCATTCAAAAGAACTACTCCGGGTCTGTCCAATTTGGACCGAATACTCGATCGCTCGTGCCAGATACACGGCACCCCCGAAAAGCCAGCCAACCACACCAACAGGGACTGTTGGGTATTCAAGCAGGCAGGCAAGTTAATTGCCGAAAACAATGACAAGGGGCTGCATAGCGATGACGAGGAAGAGACCCGACCACCGAACAATAGAGGACAGAAGGGTTTCCCCCCATAGGTGCGGACGGTGAACATGATATACGCAACACACATACCCAAAAGGGAGCGGAAGCGTGCACTCAGGGATGTATACGCGATGGAGCCAGTTGCCCCGAAGTTCAATCCATGGTCCTCCTGCCCGATCACTTTTGACCGAAGGGACCACCCCACCAGCATCCGCCACGGCGGATTCGCCGCATTGGTTTTAGACCCAATCGTCGATGGATTTCACCTCACCAGAGTCCTGATGGACGGCGGCAGCAGCCTGAATCTGCTTTATCAGGATACAGTGCGCAAAATGGGCATAGACCCCTCAAGGATTAAACCTACCAAGACGACCTTTAAAGGCGTCATACCAGGTGTAGAAGCCAATTGTACAGGCTCAGTTACACTGGAAGTGGTCTTCGGATCCCCGGATAACTTCCGAAGCGAGGAGTTAATCTTCGACATAGTTCCGTTCCGCAGCGGCTATCATGCTCTGCTCGGACGTACCGTGTTCGCAAAGTTCAACGCGGTGCCGCACTATGCATACCTCAAGCTCAAGATGCCAGGCCCTCGAGGAGTCATCACGGTCAAAGGAAACACTGAACGCTCTCTCCGAACGGAGGAACACACAGCGGCTCTCGCGGCAGAAGTACAGTGCAGCCTCTTAAGGCAATTCTCGAGTCCGGCCGTTAAGCGACCGGACACGGCTAAACGCGCCCGGAGTAACCTACAACAAGACCACCTGGCATGTTCCGAGTTCGCATAGCAGTGCGGCCCCAACCCCAGCCCCTGCAAAACATCAAGACAGGTCCTTCGCGTACACCATTACGCTCTAAAGATACCATGGGCATGGGGAGAGGGGCACGACCACGATAGGCCCAGAATGCGGCTCAACCACACCAGGGGCTCTCAAGTGTGTCATTCTTTTTTTTCCTTTTCCTTTTAATTTTTACCCACAGGACTCCGTTCGTCAGAGGCCCTGTCCGGCAGCAGACCTGCCGAACTCACGATGCAACAGCCAGGGAAGGAGAAAGGCTACAACGAATATCCAGGTGGTCTCCATTACGAGCATTAAATCTGTTTTATGCACCATTTCGCAGCCTGCCCCTGGAGGGGGACATGTTTAATAGTCCCATCCCTTGCTTATCGCACCATTTGTATCGTTCTGCATTCACATCAGTTTTTCTCGAATAAGTAATGCAGCACCTTTTTGCTTCCAATTGCATTTCTTTCTTATACATATGTTCATTTATGACATGTTGCATCCGTACATTTTGGTACGGCTAAATACACCAGGGGCTTATGTTTCCCGCATCATGGTGTGATAAGTCCGAACACTTTCACAAGTGCGGCACCCCGAACTTATAGCATTATATGCATCGGCTCCGAATCATGTCTTGGGTCAATAGTTGGGTTTGCCCGGCTCCCATGTTTTGGTACCTTACGTTCCGTTGTATCGGCTAAGGTAGCACTGGGAGAACCACTGCGATTGCGCCCCAGTTGAGCTGGGCGAGCGCCTCAGTGGAGAAAGCTAAAACTGACCGTCATGATGAGGCGAGAGCTGGTCGCTGTTCAAGAGGTTTCTTGCGAGTCCCTAAAGACTTATGCCTCTTAGAGCGAGGAGCCGGCTTTGTCCGGCCCAGGCGTGGATAGCGCCCCAAATTCGGCCTTCCGAACACTAGGGGCTTCGCCGAAATTTAAAATTATATAATTCTATGGCTAAGTGAGAGTGTTCAAGCATTATAAGTCCGGTTGCCTTGCTCGTTGTCTTGAGCGCCTCCCTAGATGGACCCAAAAATGGGAACAAGAGTGCTCAAATTTATCTTGAACACCCCAGCACTCGTGGCATGGGGGCTGAAGCCGACGACTTGCCATCTCTCAGATTTGATAAACAGCCGCACAGAAGGTAATATTTTAAATTGACAAGCGTTGCTTAGCGCATATGAACTAAGTTTTCAGCGCACAGGATAACAAAATGCGAGTCTACTCAAATATTACATCTTTGGGGCACTCACCCGCAATAATGCGGGCACCCTTCAGGACACTCTTATAATACATCTCGGGCGTGCGATGCTCCTTGCCCTGCGGTGGCGCGTCCGTCACAAGCTTCTGAGCATCCATCTTGCCCCAGTGCACCTTTGCGGGGGCAAGGGCCCGACAGGCACCTTCAATACAGGCGGAGTGCTTGATGACTTCAACTCATGGACACACATCCACCAGCCGCCGCACCAGGCTGAAGTAGATCCTAGGCATGGCCTCCTTAGGCCACAGCCGAACTATGAGGCCCTTCATGGCCTGTTCGGCCACCTTGTGGAGCTCGACCAGCTGCTTCAGCTGGTCGCTAAGGGGCACCGGATGTACGGCCTCAGCATACTGAGACCAGAAGACCTTCTCCGTCAAGCTCCCCTCCTCGGCCCTGTAGAAAGCAGCAACATCGGACACGTTGCGGGGCAGATCTGCGAACGCTCCTAGAGAGCTCCGAATTCGGGTAAGTGATAGGTAATTCACACTCACATGCTTACTTTGCATGAAAAATGCCTTACTCGCCGCTATTTTCTCCAACGCCTCGACTTCCTGGAGGGCCTTATAGGCTTCTGCCTTAGCGGCTTTGGCACTCTCAAATGCCGTTGCAAGCTCGGACTCTCGAGTCTTCGAGTCACGCTCCAAACTCTCGTGTTTTTCCATGAGAGCCTGGAGCTCTTGCCGTACCTCCGCCACCCGCGCCTCCTACCTCTCTCGCTCGGTGCGTTCCGCGGCCGCATTATGTTCGGCCGCGGACACCGCCTCCTTCAGGGTTGCCACCTCGCTTGTGGCCCCTGCAATACCCACGTTATCCTCGTCATTCTTCTTGCAACCAAAATCCTTTTCTGTAAGGTACAATTTTAATAAGGTGTTACACACCTTCATTGTCCTCGAGCTGCTTCTTGGCACGACCGAGCTCGTTCTCGGACCGCTCGAGGCTTTGCTTCAAAGTATTGACCTCCGCAGTCAGTGCGGCAGAGGTTAGCAGCACAACCTGCAATCCCATATTGACTTATTTTTTATGACTCCTGCATATATCTTTTTCGATCCTCGGTCCGGCTTTTCTTTCCAAACACCGAACCGAGCATCAGGGTCTACTGTCTATGCGGTACTATTTTACATATATCAAAATTCTTACCTCAAAGCCTGTTAGAAGGCTGCTGCAGGCTTCGGTCAGCCCGCTTTTGGCGAGCTGAACCTTCTGAATCACCGCACTCATAACAGTGCGGTGTTCCTCTTCGATGGAGGCGCCATTGAGCGCCTCCAGCAAGCTATCCAGCGCCTCCGGTTGGACGGAGGCTGCCGGCGTCACGGTCTTGCCCTTCTTACGAAGGGGCCGCCCGCCGGACTCCGGAGCCACTATGGGTTCCGGGGCCGAGTCCGGTGCAAAGTCCGGGAGGTTGTTCTGCGACACCTCCGGGGCCTCCTCCTCCTGGTAGGTCCCTTCCCGGGATCCCACCTCGGCATCGTCTGCATCACGGGGGGTGGAGGCGGTCGGAAGGGAATCCATATCCGACGCACCCAAGGACCCGCTCGACGAAGCGGGAAGATCATCCTTGGGCGGACTGCAGGGTTGTATGAGGAATTAGAAAGACGCCATGTGGCGAAAAGAAAAATCATGGAGTTATTCGGGAGTCCGGATACTTACGATCTCGCCAGGGGCTTGGCCCTTGGGGGCCAATCCTCGTCGTCATCGCCGGCGTTGGCAGAGCAGTCCGGGGGAAGAGTCCTTCCCTTCTTGGACCCTTCCTTTTCTTCCTCCTCGTTGGGGAGGCCTTCCTTTTCTTCCCTCCCCCCACTGGGGGAGAGGCTTTCTTCTTCTCCTCCTCGCCTTTGTGGGAGGAGTCTGCCTTGGAGTCATCATCCGATAACACCTGAAAACGGGAACTCTTCCGAGTGCCCATGGCCTTCTTCTCCGGCACCACGTGGGGTGCCAGAGCCAGCAGCCCCGTTAAGCAGGCGTCCGCTGGGTCCTCTGGTAATGGGGCCGGACAGATAGTCTGTTCGGCCTTCTCCAGCGAGTCCTGTCAAAGAAGAGGGTGTTTAGATCCCGCATAGAGTCAAACTATGGAAAACAAGCGTCCCGTAAAGGGCAAAATCGCTTACCTCGTCAGCTGGACGCTGCGAGCTGAATCCGCGATCTTCGGTAGCTGATGCGGGGGCCTCGGCACCCTTGAATAGCACCCTCCAGACATCTTCATATGTAGTGTCGAAGAGCCCGCTCAAAGTCTGGTGCTGCGCCGGATCGAACTCCCACATCTTGAAGCCCCGTCGTTGGCACGGGAGAATCCGGCGGATGAGCATGACCTGGATTATGTTGACAAGCTTGAGTTTCTTGTCCACTAGCTTTTGGATGCAGGCTTGGAGTCCGGTCAGCTCCTCCGAATCACCCCATGTCCGTCCGCTCTCTTTCCATGAGGTGAGCCGTGTGGGGATGCTAGATCTGAACTCGGGGGCCGCTGCCCATTCAGGGTCACGCGGCTCGGTGATGTAGAACCACCCCGATTGCCACCCCTTAATGGTTTCCACGAAAGTGCCCTAAAGCCAAGTAACGTTGGACATCCTACCCACCATGGCGCCTCCGCACTCCGCTTGACTGGCCTTCACAACCTTCGGCTTGATACTGAAGGTCTTGAGCCACAAGCCGAAGTGGGGCTGGATGCAGAGGAAGGCCTCACACATGATGATGAACGCCGAGATGTTGAGGATAAAATTCGGGGCCAGATCATGGAAATCCAGGCCGTAGTAGAACATGAGCCCCCCGGACAAAGGGATGGAGTGGGAAGCCTAGTCCGCGGAGGAAATGGGGAAGAAATACTACCCTCTCATGGGGCCTGGGGGTGGGAATGAGCTCTCCCTCGTTGGGGAGCCGGTGCGCGATGTTGCTGGACAAATATCCGGCGCTGCGCAGCTTCTGGATGTGCCCCTCCGTGACGGAGGAGGCCATCCACTTGCCTCCCGCTCCGGACATAGTTGGAGAAGGTTGAGGTGAGATGTGCGGACTTGGGCGCTGGAGCTCGAGTTCGCGGAGATGGATAAGCCAAGGAGGAAGAAGGTGCAGGTAAAAGGGTTGGATCTCTATCCCCTTATATGGGCGGACAAAAACATGTGTCCCCACCGGCCTGATAATACTCGCTTATCTCCCAAGCGCCACAATCAATGGCGCGGTTGGGTTACCCACGTCCGTATTGATGGGAATCCCGGAATAAGGGGAACACGATCTTTGCTTCAACAAGACGTGCCAAGGAAACTGCTTCGCTAAACGCGCTGAGGTGGTACAATAAAAACAATTCTAGTAAAGGCTTTGTAGTGGTGTGACTTCACGCCACCAAATACGTCAGCAGATTGAACTTGTGTAATATTATTCTCTGTACGGTGGTACGTGGAATTTATTTTGCAGAGCAGGACACTATCCAGGTGTTCACAATCTTCTATAAATTATTCGGAGAAGGAACCCGCCTTGCAATGTCGAAGACAATATGTGCGCCGGACTCGTCGTCATTGAAGCCTGGTTCAGGGGCTACTGAGGGAGTCCTGGACTAGGGGGTGTCCGGATAGCCGGACTATCATCATTGGCCGAACTCCAAGACTATGACGATACAAGATTGAAGACTTTGTCCTGTGTCCGGATGGGACTTTCCTTCGCATGGAAGGCAAGCTTGGCAATATGGATATGTAGATCTCCTACCATTGTAACCGACTCTATGTAACCCTAGCCCTCTCCGGTGTCTATATAAACCGGATGGCTTTAGTCCGTAGGACGAACAACAATCATACCATAGGCTAGCTTCTAGGGTTTAGCCTCCTTGATCTCGTGGTAGATCTACTCTTGTAACACACATCATCAATATTAATCAAGCAGGACGTAGGGTTTTTACCTCCATCAAGAGGGCCCGAACCTGGGTAAAACATCGTGTCCCTTGTCTCCTGTTACCATCCGCCTAGACGCACAGTTCGGGACCCCCTACCCGAGATCCGCCGGTTTTGACACCGACAATCATGCTAGGTAGCATTCCACATAAAAAATTCTGTTTTTATCATTTACCTACTCGAGGACGAGCAGGAATTAAGCTTGGGGATGCTTGATACGTCTCCAACATATCTATAATTTTTGATTGTTCCATGCTATTTTATTATCTGTTTTGAATGATTATGGGCTTTATTATACAGTTTTATATTACTTTTGGGACTAACCTATTAACCGGAGGCCCAACCCATATTGCTGTTTTATTGCCTGTTTCAGTATTTCGAGGAAAAGGAATATCAAAGGGAGTCCAAACAGAATGAAACCTTCGGCAACGTGATTTTTTGGAAGATTATCATCCTGGAGACTTGGAGTTCACGTCAGAAGATACTCGAGGAGCCCAGGAGATAGGGGGCGCGCCCCCCTCCCCTGTCTCGTGGGCCCCTCGAGGACCCCCCGACCGACTTCTTTCGCCTATATAAGCCTACGTAGCCTAAAACCTTCGAATATCAAGATAGATCAGGAGTTCCGCCGCCGCAAGCCTCTGTAGCCACCAAAAACCTCTCGGGAGCCCGTTCCAGCACCCTGCCGGAGAGAGAACCCATCACCGGTGGCCATCTTCATCATCCCGGCACTCTCCATGACGAGGAGGGAGTAGTTCATCCTCGGGGCTGAGGGTATGTACCAGTAGCTATGTGTTTGATCTCTCTCTCTCTCTCTCTCTCTCTCTCTCTCTCGTGTTCTCTCTCGTGTTCCCTCTAAGGCACGATCTTGATGTATCCCGAGCTTTGCTATTATAGTTGGATCTTATGATGTTTCTCCCCCCTACTCTCTTGTAATGGATTGAGTTTTCCCCTTTGAAGTTATCTTATCGGACTGAGTCTTTATTTGAGAACACTTGATGTATGTCTTGCCATGTTTATCTGTGGTGACAATGGGATATCACGTGCCACTTGATGTATGTTTTGGTGACCAACTTGCGGGTTCCGGCCATAAACCTATGCATAGGGGTTGGCACACGTTCTTGAATCTCCGGTAGAAACTTTGGGGCACTCTTTGAAGTGCTTTGTGTTGGTTGGATGAATCTGAGATTGTGTGATGCATATCGTATAATCATGCCCACGGATACTTGAGGTGACAATGGAGTATCTAGGTGACATTAGGGTTTTGGTTGATTTGTGTCTTAAGGTGTTATTCTAGTACGAACTCTTTAATAGATTGATCCGAAAGAATAACTTTGAGGTGGTTTCATACCCTACCATGATCTCTACGTTTGTTCTCCGCTATTAGTGGCTTTGGAGTGACTCTTTGTTGCATGTTGAGGGCTTGTCATATGATCTAGCTATGTTATTATTGTTGAGAGAACTTGCACTAGTGAAAGTATGAACCCTAGGCCTTGTTTCCTATCATTGCAATATCGTTTACACTCACTTTTATCGCTTGCTACCTTGATGTTTTTATAATTTCAGATTACAAATACCTTTATCTACCATCCATATTGCACTTGTATCACCTTCTCTTTGCCGAACTAGTGCACCTATACAATCTACCATTGTATTGGGTGTGTTGGGGACACAAGAGACTCTTTGTTATTTGGTTGCAGGGTTGTTTGAGAGAGACCATCTTCATCCTGCGCCTCCCACGGATTGATAAACCTTAGGTCATCCACTTGAGGGAATTTTGCTACTGTCCTACAAACCTGTGCACTTGCAGGCCCAACAACATCTACAAGAAGAAGGTTGTGTAGTAGACATCAGTGAGTGCTGGCCTCCAGGGGCAGGGGAGCAAAATTGGTGTGTGGATACTACTTCAATTCAGACTTCATTGCAGCTAACTATAATTCTGAATCTATTTGGGTGTCATCTTCATGCTAAAGCACTTCTGAAAGTAGTGAATTTCCTTTTGCTAAATGCTACGGAGTAGTACTTAAGCTTGATGATTAGCTATGAGAAATGTGACTAGATATTGGCAGCATTGCCTCATGATATTTTCAGTAATTCTTAACGGTATCTTCAGTATTTCTCAAATATTTTCTCAGCACTTTTGAAAGACCACTCCATCAGACATTCGTCTATTCAGAAAGCTGTTAGGTCGTGTTAGCTAGCTGTATGAATGCCTCATAATCGGTCTTTATCAAGTAAAAACTAGAGCCCTTGTCATTGATTGGCTCTGATACCCCCTCCATTCCCTTATACAAGGTCACTTCATGTTTTTATGTCTAACTTTGACCATTAATTTCACCAACAAAAAGTGAGTTCTATGCCAGAAAAAGTATTTCATTGGATGCTTCGATGATGTCTTTTTGATGACATATAGTCCATATTTGTTGACCAAAATTGTAAGTCAAAGTTTGGCACGAAGAACAAAGTGGCCTTGTATGCATGTAGTTCTAGCAGCTGCAGCCGCGCAATGGTATGCCACTTGGGCACAAGCCAAGAAGAATTTTGGGCAACCACGGGGTTACAATGTTAAATACGTTCACTAGGGGTGTGTTTGGTTGTAGTAGTAAATAGTAGCTGCATTGCATACACATCTCAACCCAGCCTGGCTCAGAAAAAACAGCCTCATATGCGACATCTGCAAGTTGTTTGGTTGCCTGCATATGGACTTCCTGCATTAGGAGATCAACTTTGGCACGTTGTTTGGTTGCCTGCATTGTCTCGGTGCATACAAGTACACGCTGTTTGGTTGCCCACATGGTGTATGATTAAGAGCTAGCACTTGCACTTAGCACACAGGGTTAAGAGCTAGCAGAGGAAGGGGGAGAAGAAATGCAGTGTGCGCTGGACCATGGCGACAGTGGTGGAGAGTGACCGTGGCACCATGTCCGACATGCGAGCACGAAGTCATGGGCGAGCGACCCTGTTAGTGAACTAGTTGGAGTATTCGCGCAAAGACAATGGACAGAGGAGGAGAAATGCAGTGCTCACGCCATGGCATCGTCAGTGTAGTAGGACGAGAGAGAGGAGTTGAGATTGTCGATGCAGGAAATGACTCCAGTGTAGTAGGAGGAGAAAGAGGAGGCCGGGAGGAGGCCAAGATGATCGACCCCATCGGTGGCAGAGAATAGAGGAGAACACCGTCAGTGTGCGCGCCATGGCGGCTTAACTACAGTAGGATCATGGAGAGAAGGCTGAGATGGGCGACGGTGACGATGATGCTACCAAAGCAAGACACGAGATAGGAGATCGACAGAAACCACTCCGTTTAGAGGAATAATTAAGTAGTGTCTTAAATCACAGCACACATATCCATATGTACAGCCATGAGAAATATGTAGATCTTCTCGTCTATGATCGTTGAAACAGGAAACTTGCAACACGAATGTTGTGCAGAACTACAAGATTAGGCTGCTGGTCAAAGGAAATTTCAAACAATCGATCATGCGCGATGAATCTAACAAAATTCATCCAAAACAGCTCCAAACAGGAACACGAAATTGAGCATGTATGGTCGACAAAACTACAAACCGATCGCCTGAATGGAACCGTAGCATCGATGTGCATCTTTTCCGTGTAGAGCTTACCTCGAATCAAAGCACCGTTGGGTAGATTAGAGGGACATGGAAGATAGGAGATTAGAGAGGAGCTTACGGAGGTGGTTGAAGAAGAAACCATGTAATCACCTCGCATCCCTCCCATTTGTCGTCGTGCAGGGGCCCGCTCGCTGCGCTTCCGCTCGGCCTGGCTCGCAAGAAACCGCTGATCTGAGCGTTTCCAGCAAGTCAGGCCTAGAGGTGCTTTAAGTTTCGTGCTATGCATGCCCAACAGTGTATGCGGGCTACCAAATAGGCTGGATCCTTCCCGCACGGGCCTGGTCGAGTCCTATGTAGGCAACCAAACACGCCCTAGGGGTACTGAAGTACGTATGAGATTTCACATCCCTCGGAGCGCTCATGCCGATCCTCCAACTTCTGCTCCCAATATGCCATCCACTGCAGTCAGCGGTCCAGAAGTTGGTCACCAGTTCACCACATCACACAAAGGCTTCAGACGCTCAGACACCAGTACATTGCAGGCTCACACTTGCAGTTGCAGTTGCAGTATCACACTTGACAGTTCATACGCTTGGGTCCTCTATAGTTCTACGGTCCTGCAGTGGTAGTCACTTGTGACCATCAGAAACAAAGAGGGGTAGAGAGCAACTACCCTAACCCCTTGACCCATCGCTTCTGTTATGCTACACTTTATACCGTACCTTGCCATTGGAGGAGAACTATAGGGCATGCATCACTTCCAGTCCACCATATCTTATCTGTACAGAACTACTACCGACAGATGACAGAAAAATATATACTGTATCAATGGGATAGGTTGTGGGCCAAAATCACTAGTTTGATATTGTCATGATTTTTTTGTATGATCTGAACCCTTCTAAATTTCCTAGCACAATCCAGTCCTGTTGGTTACACCATGGCTTGTGGCGTTTCTGCCCCACCTAAACACGTCAAGCCCATCAACATTTTTTCCTTGAATAGATAAGTGGCCACGGGCACACGTTGCTGGAAACGCCACCGTCCTTGGCATTTCTTCTTGGGGCAGCAATGCCATGACACGACATTTCCATTAATACCCTATCGCTTGGCATTTCTGTCCTGCCATGTAGGAGGTCGACTACTACTCTACCAGGTCATCGCCAAGCCAGAAACATCCGATGGTTTGGCGTGAAATGCTGCAAGCCATGGCATTGTTGAAAAGGGTTAGATCGTGTTAAAAAATTTTGGGAGGTCATTTTGTGCTAAGAACTAATGACTAGGTCAAAATAGTGATTTTGGTGTAGAATGTGGACTTTTGATCTGCCAGTGTGAGCGTGGACTCGTGAACGCGCAATGCTTCATGCATGGAATATTACGTTGGAGATGGGTTCGGAAACTAGTCCATTGAAGTAAGGATGGTGCGGCGGCAGCACCCTCATAGTGGACTTGTGTCCTCGGACTCCGGCATTGCGACGGTGTCTATTCCAGTGCGCGCTCGGAGCTAGGGAGATAGTCCAAGAGCGGACACAAATTTGGTTTGCATCGACAACATCTGGAAGATAGTGGAACATGTGTTGTGTTCATGGTTCATGGCTAGCAAGTATGGCTTCCTCCTCTGACATCTTAGTCGTGTAGGGTGCAAAATCTGGAGTTTGATGGCGTGTCCGGAGTGTTTCCCTGGTATGATTCATTCAACGACAATGATTTCACCTTTGGTGAGCCATTTTAGGGTCCGCAAAGCTACATATCAGTGATGGAGCCGCGTCGAGCTCGGGTGAGAAGGTGATCTATCATTTTTTCCGTTGGTGTCTACTGTGGTAGTATCGAAGGTAGGTAACGGTGATGGTGTCGAGCTCAGGGGATTTGACGAAAAAGCCCTCCCCCCGCTTTATATATAAAGCAACTACTACAGAACAATCCGATACAAACACACACCACTATCACACACACGCACCCAAGGTGGATACAAAGACGCAGAAGACAACAACACCACCCCAAACAACTCGAAGCAAACAACAGGAGAACCATAGATAGAAGCACCACTCCGAAGCCGCCGGGGCCCTCAATCGTGGATAAGCACCACAATGAGACGAAGCCATGTATGACGAACCATGGACTCAAGGGCGGCGCCTTTAGAAGGGAATGACACCGGAGCGCCGCCACCACCCCATCCAAAGATAAGGCTTTCCCCCGGAGCAACACGATAATAGTGAGTACCCATGACGACGCCTTCAAGAAGGGGGACGATGCCAACACATCACCGTCACCGGCCTGACAAGTCTGAATGAGTTTTCACCCCGGATAACACTCACCGCCACTAAGATGTGGTGTCTGATACGTCCATTTTGCATCATGTTTTCCTACTGTTATTTATGTTGTTTTATGGTATAATAATGCTTTTTGGAGTAATTCTAATGCCTTTTCTCTCATAATATGCAAGGTATGCACCAAGGGGGAGAATTCTGGCAGCTGGAAATCTGGACCTGAAAAAGCTACGTCAATCTACCTATTCTGCACAACTCCAAATGAGCTGAAACTCCCCAAGGATTTTTTATGGAATATTTAATAAATATTGGAGCAAATAAGTACTAGAGGATGGCCACCAGGTGGGCACAACCCACCTGGGCGCGCCAGGGGGCCCAGGCGCGCCCTGGTGGGTGCTGCCCTCCTCGGCCCACCTCTAGTGCCCATCTTATGGTATATAAGTCATTTTGACCTAGAAAAAATCAGAGGAGGACATTCGGGATGAAGTGCCGCCGCCTCGAGGCAGAACTTGGGCAGGAGCACTTTTGCCCTCCAGAGGAGCAATTCCGCCGGGGGAACTTCCCTCCGGGAGGGGGAAATCATCGTCATGATCATCACGAACAACTCTCCCATCTTGGGGAGGGCTATCTTCATCAACATCTTCACATCACCAACTTCTCTCAAACCCTAGTTCATCTCTTGTGTTCAGTCTTTGTATCAAAACAATAGATTATTGCTTGTGGGTGACTAGTAGTGTTGATTACATCTTGTAGTTGGTTACTATATGGTTTATTTGGTGGAAGATTATATGTTCAGATCCATTATGCTATTTAATACCCCTCTGATCTTGAGCATGTTTATCATTTGTGATTAGTTACTTTCGTTCTTGAGGTCACGGGAGAAATCATGTTGCAAGTAATCATGTGAACTTGATATGTGTTCGATATTTTGATGATATGTATGCTGCCATTCTCTTAGTGGTTTCATGTGAATGTCGACTACATGACACTTCACCATATTTGGGCCTAAGGGAATGCATTGTGGAGTAGTTATTAGATTGTGGGTTGCGAGAGTGACAGAAGCTTAAACCCTAATTTATGCCATATTCTGTAAGGGACCGACTGGATCCAAAAGTTTAATGCTATGGTTAGAATTTATTCTTAATACTTTTCTCGTAGTTGCGGATGCTTGCGAGAGGGTAAACATAAGTAGGAGGTTTGTTCAATTAAGAACATCACCTAAGCACCAGTCCACCCACATATGAAATTATCAAATTGCCGGACACAAATTAAGCCAACATGATGAAAGTGACTAGATGAAATTCCCGTGTACTCTCAAGAACACTTTGCTCATCATAAGAAACCGTTTTGGCCTGTCCTTTGCATCAAAAGTATTGGGCTACCTTGATGAACCTTTTGTTACTACTTTTGTTACTTGCTCGTTACAAATTATCTTGCTATCAAACTACTCCAGTACTTACAATTTTGGCACTTGCAGACAATACCTTGCTGAAAACCACTTGTCATTTCCTTCTGCTCCTCGTTGGGTTTGACACTCTTAGTTATTGAAAAGGCTACAATTGTCCCCATATACTTGTGGGTCATCAAGGCTATTTTCTGGCACCATTGCTGGGGAGTGAAGTGCTCTTGGTAAGTGGAAACTGGTAAGGAAACATTATTACTACATGCTGAAATTTATTGTCACTTGCTACTATGGAAAAAAAATCCTTTGAGGGGTTTGTTCGGGGTATCTTCACCTCTACCGGAACCACAAGTATTTACCCCTCAACCTACTACACGTACTGAAAATATTTAATATGAAATTCCTTCGGGTATGTTAGAGCTATTTCTAGCTAATCCTTATGCAGGAGATGGAACCGAACATCCTGATATGCACTTGATATATGTAGATGAAATTTGTGGATTGTTTAAGCTTGCAGGTTTGCCCGGAGATGAAGCTATGAAGAAGGTGTTCCCTTTATCTTTGAAGGGAAAAACATTGACATGGAATAGGCTATGCGATGATATTGGATCTTGGAACTGGAACCGTTTGAAATTGGAATTTCATTAGAAATTTTATCCTATGCATCTAGTTCATCGTGATCGGAATTATATATATATAATTTTTGGCCTCGTGAAGGAGAAAGTATCGCTCTAGCTTGGGGGAGGCTTAAGTCAATGTTATATTCATGCCCCAATCATGTGCTCTCGAGAGAAATTATTATTCAGAATTTTTATGCTTGGCTTTCTCGTAATGTTAATCCATGCTCGATACTTCTTGTACTGGTTCTTTTATGAAGAAGACTATTGAATTCTGGTGGGATATTTTAGAAAGAATTAAATGCAACTCTGAAGATTGGGAAGTCGACGAAGGTAAAGAGTCAGGTATTGAACCTAAGTTTGATTGTGTTAAGTATTTTATGAATACCGAAGCTTTTCAAAAGTTTAGGACTAAATATGGACTTGACTCTGAGATAGTAGCTTCCTTTTGTGAATCTTTTGCTACTCATGTTGATCTTCCTAAGGAGAAGTGGTTTAAATATCACCCACCAATTAAAGAAGAAGTTAAAGAACCGGAAAAAGCTAAAGAATAAACTATCATTTACAATGTTGATCCAATTGTTCCCACTGCTTATATTGAAAAACCACCTTTTCCTGTTAGGGTGAAGGAACATGCTAAGGCTTCAACTGTGGTTAACAAAAGTTATGTTAGAACACCCAAACCATCTGAAAAAATCAAAGTTGAACCTAGTGTTGCTATCGTTAAAGATCTCTTAGTTCATAATATTGATGGGCATGTTATTTACTTCTGTGGTGAAGCTTCTAGAATTGCCAAACCTGAAGGAAAAGATAAACATAGACCAGTTGTTGGCATGCCTGTTATCGGTGTCAAAACCGGTGGATCTCGGGTAGGGGGTCCCGAACTGTGCGTCTAGGCGGATGGTAACAGGAGACAAGGGACACGATGTTTTTACCCAGGTTCGGGCCCTCTCGATGGAGGTAAAACCCTACTCCTGCTTGATTAATATTGATGATATGGGTAGTACAAGAGTAGATCTACCACGAGATCAGAGAGGCTAAACCCTAGAAGCTAGCCTATGGTATGATTGTTGTTCGTCCTATGGACTAAAACCCTCCGGTTTATATAAACACTGGAGAGGGCTAGGGTTACACAGAGTCGGTTACAATGGGAGGAGATCTACATATTCGTATCGCCAAGCTTGCCTTCCACGGCAAGGAAAGTCCCACCCGGACACGGGACGAAGTCTTCAATCTTGTATCTTCATAGTACAGGAGTCCGGCCAAAGGTTATAGTCCGGTCATCCAGACACCCCCTAATCTGGGACTCCCTCAGTAGCCCCTGAACCAGGCTTCAATGACGATGAGTCCGGCGCGCCAATTGTCTTCGGCATTGCAAGGCGGGTTCCTCCTCTGAATACTTCATAGAAGATTTTGAACACAAGGATAGTGTCCGGCTCTGCAAAATAAGTTCCACATACCACCGTAGAGAGAATAACATTTGTACAAATTTATTCTACTGACGTATTCCGTTGTGTGACATCATGCCATGGCCAAGCCTTCACTCGAATCGAGGCGGTTTCCTTGGCACGTCCTGTTGGAGCAGAGATCATGTCCCCTTATTCCGGGATTCTCATCAATACGGGCGTGGGTAACCCAACCGCGCCATTAATCACGGCGCTTGGGAGATAAGCGAGTTTTACTAGGCGGGTGGAGGTACATAGTTTCGTCCGCCCATATAAGGGGATAAGGATCCACTCTTTCCATTTACGCCTTCTTCCTCCTTTGCTTATCCATCTCCGCGCACTCGAGCTCCAGCGCCCAAGTCCGCACTTCCCACCTCAACCTTCTCCAGCCATGTCCGGACCGGGAGGCAGGTGGATGGCCTCCTCCGTCACGGAGGGGCACATCAAAAAGTTGAGGAAAGCCGGATACTTGTCCAACGACATTGCACACCAGCTTCCAGACGAGGAGTAGCTCATTCCCACCCCCAGGCCCCATGAGAGGGTGGTGTTCCTCCCCCATTTCCTCCGCGGACTAGGCTTCCCGCTCCATCCATTTGTCCGGGGGCTCATGTTCTACTATGGCCTGGATTTCCATGATCTGGCCCGAAACTTCATCCTCAACATCTCGGTGTTTATCGTCGTGTGCGAGGTCTTCCTCCGCATCAAGCCCTACTTCGGCTTATGGCTGAAGATCTTCAATGTCAAGCCGAAGGTAGTGGGCGGCCAGCAGGCGGAGTGTGGAGGCGCCATGGTGGGCAAGATGCCCAACGTCACATGGCTCGAGGGCTCCTTTGTGGAAACCATCAAAGGGTGGCAATCGGGGTGGTTCTACATCACCGAGCCACGTGACCCTGAATGGGCAGGGGCCCTCAAATTCCGATTCGGCATCCCCACTCGGCTCACCTCCTGGAAAGAGATGGGCCTGTCGTGGGGTAACTCGGCAGAGCTGACTGGACTCCAAACCTGCGTCAAAGACCTGATTGACAAGAAGGTTAAACTTGTCACCGTAGTCTAGGTCATGCTCTTCCGCCGGATCCTCCCGTGTCAACGACGGGCTTTTAACTTGTGGGAGTTCGACCCGGCCCAGCACCAAACTTTGTCCATGCATTTTGACACAACACACGAAGATGCCTGGAAGGTGCTATTCAAGGGCACCGAGGTTCCCCCTCCCATTACCGAGGATTGTGGATTCTGCGCGAAGCGCCAAGCCAGCGCGGTAAGCTTATTTTACCCATTACAGGATATTTGTTTTTCATAGTCTGACTCTATGCGGGATCTAAGCTCCCATTCCTTTAACAGGACTGGCAGAAGAAGTCCGGATAGATCGACTGTCCGGCTCCTTTGCCCGAAGGCCCAACAGATGCCCGCTTGGCGAAGCTGCTGGTCCCGGCACCTCACGTGGTGCCAGAGAAGAAGGCAAAGAAGAAGGCCACGGGAACTCGAAAGAGTTCCCGGCGCCTGGTAGTGTCGGATTCCTCGTCCGATGACTCCAAAGCGCACTCCTCCCACGAAGGCGAGGAGGAGGAAGAAGAGGCCTCTCCCCCTCCAACGGGGGGAGGAAATAAAAGGAAGGCCATCCCAACTACGGGGGCCGGAGGGTCCAAGAAGGGAAAGACCCTTCTCCCGGACTACTCCACCAACACCGACGACGGTGAAGAGGAGTGGCCATCCAGGGCCAAGCCCCTGGCAAAATCGGAAGTATCTGGTTACCAGAATAACTCATGGTGTTCCTTTACTGCACAATATCTTCTAACACCGAACATAATCATGCAGTCCTCCCAAGGCCCAGCTCGACGCTTCGTCGAGCGGATCCCTGGATTCGTCGGATGTGAATAGTCTTTCACTCCCGATTGCTACCTCCCCTCGCCCCACGGACGATGCTGAGGTGGAGTACCAAAAGGGGACGAGCCAGGAGGAGGTAGCCCCGGAGGCGCCGCAAGGCGACCTTCCAGATTCCAGGCGCAAAGGGGATAAAACCCCAAAGGGCTCTAAGTCCGGCACCGGGCCGGACACCGCACCGGAACCTTCAGTGGTTCCGGAGTCCGGCAGGCGGCCCCTTCGTAAGAAGGGCAAGCCTATGACGCCGGTGACCTCCGTCCAACCAGAGGCACCGGATAATTTGTTGGAGGTGCTCAACGGCGCCTCCATCGACGAGGAGCACCGCACTATTATGAGTGCGGTGATCCAGAAGGTTCAGTCCGCCAAAAGCAGGCTGACAGAAGCCTGTGCCAGCCTTCTAACAGGCTTCGAGGTATGCATTTAAGATATGTAAAAATATTACTGCATAGACAGTAGCCCTTGATGCTCAGTTTGGTGTTCGGAAAGAAAAGCCGGACTGAGGATCTAAAAAGATATACGCAGGAGTCTAACATAAGTATGTCAATATGGGAATGCAGGCTGCACTGCTGACCTCTGCCGCACTGATTGCGGAGGTCGATGCATTGAAGCAGAGCCTCGAGCGGTCCGAGAACGAGCTCGGCCTTGCCAAGAAGCAGCTCGAGGACAAGGAAGGTAAGTAGTACCTTGTATAATGATATAAAAAGATCTGGTTGCAAATAATTACAGGACCAACGTGAGTATTACAGGGGCCACAACCGAGGTGGCGACCCTGAAGGAAGCGCTATCCAAGGCCGAAGACAATGCAGCCGTGGAGCGCATTGAGCGAGAAAAGCAGGAGGCGCGGCTGGCGGAGGTGCGACAAGAGCTCCATGCTCTTGTGAAGAAACACGAGAGATTGGAGCTTGACTCGAAGACTCGAGAGTCCGAGCTTGCCTCGGCCCTTGAGAGTGCCAAATCCACCAAGGCCGAAGCCCAAAAAGCCCTCCAGGAAATTGAGGCGATGAAGAAGATAGCGGCGGGTAAGGCATTCTTTATGCAAAGCAAGCACATGAAAGTGAATTACTTGTTACTTACCCGAGTCCGGAGCTCTCCAGGAGCATTCGTAGATCTGCCCTGCAGTGTGTCCGATGTTGCCGCATTCTACCGAGCTGAGGAAGGGAGCTCAACGGAGAAGGTGTTCTGGTCCCAGTATGTTGAGGCCGGACACCCGGTGCCCTTGAGCGACCAGCTGAAGCAACTGGTCGAGCTCCATAAGGTAGCTGAACAGGCCATGAAGGGCCTTATAGTCCGGCTATGGCCTGGGGAGGTCGTGACCGAGAGCTACTTTGGGCTGGTGAGGCGGCTGGTGGATGCCTGTCCATGGCTTGAAGTCATCAAGCGCTCCGTGTGCATCAAAGGCGCCCGCAGGGCCCTTGCCCGTGCTAAAGTACACTGGGGCAAGCTGGATGCTGAGAAGCTAGTGACAGATGGGCCACCGGAGGGGAAGGAGCATCGCAGGCCCGAGATGTATTATGAGGGCATCCTGAAGGGTGCCCGCCTTGTGGCGAAATAATGTTCCAAAGATGTAATATTTGAGTAAACTCGCTCGTGTTATCCTGTGCGCTGAAGACTTGTTCATATGCGCTAAGCAACGCTTTTTGAATTTAAAATATTACCTTCTGTGCGGCCATTTATCAAATCTGAGAGATGGCGAGTCGTCGGCTTCTACCCCCATGCCACGAGTGCTGGGGTGTTCGGGATAAACCTGAGCGCTCTTGTTCCCATTCTTCGGTCCTTCGAGGGAGGCGCTCAGCACGACGAACAAGGCAATCGGACTATAATGCTTTATCACTCTCACTTAGCCATAGAATTCTATAATTTTAAATTTTGGCGAAGCCCCTAGTATTTGGAAGACCGAGTTCGGGGCGCTATCCACGCCTAGGCCGGACAAAGCCAGCTCCTCGCTCTAAGCGGCATAAGTCTTTAGGGACTCGAAAACCTCTCGAACAGCGACCGGCTCTCGCCCTATCATGACGGTCAGTTTTAGCTTTCTCTACTGAGGTGCTTAATCCAGCTCAACTGGGGCACAATCGTAGTAGTTCTCCTAGCGCTACCTTAGCCGATATAACGGAACGTAAGGTACCAAAACATGGGAGCCGGGCAAACCGAACTATTGACCCAAGACATGATTCGGAGCCGATGCATATAATGCTATAAGTTCGGGGTGCCGCACTGGTGAGAGTGTTCGGACTTCTCACACCATATTCTGGGGTACTTAAGCCCCTGGTGTATTGGCCGTACCAAATTGCACGATATCAAAATGTCATAAATGAACATATTTACATGAAAAGTGAATGCAATAATAGACAATAACTATGTATTGTTTATTAAAAGGCTGCTGTGAGAGCAGAACGATACAAATAGTGCGATAAGCAAGAGATGGGATTATTTGACATGTCCCCCTCCAGGGGCAAGCTGCGAGACTTTATGTAAGACATGTATTTAGCTCATTATAGAGACCACCTGGACATTCGACGTAGCTTGCTGCCTCCCTGGCTGTTGCATCGTGTGTTCGGCGATTGTACTGCCAGACAGGCCTTCCGGAGAATGGAGTCCTGAAAGTAAGAAAAAAGAAATGACAAAATCAGGAGCCCCTAGTGCGGTTGAGCCGTATTTTGGGCGTGCCGTGGTTGTGCGCCTCCCCTTATGCCCATGTTATTTCTAGAGCGTAATTATGTACGCATAGTACTGGTTTCGCAATTTCGCGAGGGCTGGGGTTGGGGCCGCACTGCTACGCTTGCACGGAATGTGCCAGGCAGTCTTGTTGTAGGTTACTCCAAGCGCGCTTGACGATGTCCGGACGTTTAATAGTCGGACTAGAGAATTGCCTTGAGAGGCTACTTTGTACTTCCGCCGCGAGGGCCGTCGTATGCTCCTATGTTCGGAGAGAGTGTTCGGTGTTTCCATTGACCGTAATGACTCCTCGAGGGCCTGGCATCTTGAGCTTGAGGTATGCGTAGTGCGGCACCACATTGAACTTTGCAAATGCGGTTCGTCCAAGCAGGGTGTGATAGCCACTGCAGAACGGGACTATGTCGAAGATTAACTCCTCGCTTCGAAAATTATCCGGGGATCCGAAGACCACTTCCAGTGTAATTGAGCCTGTAGAGTTGGCCTCTACACCTGGTATGACGCCTTTAAAGGTCGTCTTTGTGGGTTTAATCCTTGAGGGATCTATGCCCATTTTTCGCACTGTATCCTGATAAAGCAGGTTCAGGCTACTGCCGCCGTCCATAAGGACTCTAGTGAGGTGAAATCCGTCAATGATTGGGTCTAGAACCAATGCAGCGAATCCGCCGTGGCGGATGCTAGTGGGGTGGTCCCTTCGATCAAAAGTGATCGGGCAGGAGGACCATGGGTTGAACTTTGGGGCGACCGGCTCCAACGCATATACGTCCCTGAGTGCACGCTTCCGTTCCCTTTTAGGGATGTGGGTTGTGTATATCATGTTCACCGTCCGCACTTGTGGGGGAAAGCCCTTGTGTCCCCTATTGTTCGGCGGTCGGGGCTCCTCCTCGTCATTGCTATGCAGCCCCTTGTTTCTGTTTTCGGCGCTTAACTTGCCTGCCTGCTTGAACACCCAACAATCCCTGTTGGTGTGATTGGCTGGTTTTTCGGGGGTGCCGTGTATCTGGCACAAGCGATCGAGTATTCGGTCCAAATTGGGCGGGCCCGGAGTACTTCTTTTGAATGGCTTTTTCCACTGACCGGGTTTAGAGCCTCAGAATCCGGCATTAACTGCCGTATCCTCCGCATTGTCGCCGTTAATGCGGTGCTTGTGTTTGTTGCGACGCGACCTGCCATTGTTGCCCTTAGTATCCGAATTACCAGGGCTCTTGGTCATGTTATTACTACAAGCTAGCAAGCTGTCTTCTCCCGTGCAAAAGCGGGTCATGAGTGTTGTGAGGGCTGCCATGGATTTCGGCTTTTCCTGTCCTAGGTGCCGGGCAAGCCATTCGTCATAGATGTTATGTTTGAAGGCTGCAAGGGCCTCTGCGTCCGGACAATCGACTATTTGATTTTTCTTGGTTAGGAACCGTGTCTAGAATTGTCTGGCCGATTCATCTGGCTGCTAAATGATGTGGCTTAGGTCATCGGCGTCTGGTGGTCGCACATAGGTGCCCTGGAAATTGTCGAGGAATGCGGCTTCCAGGTCCCCCCAGCAACCAATTGACTCTGCTGGCAAGCTATTAAGCCAATGCTGAGCTGGTCCTTTAAGCTTGAGTGGGAGGTATTTGATAGCGTGTAGATCATCACCGCTGGCCATGTGGATATGAAGAAGATAGTCCTCGATCCATACCGCAGGATCTGTTGTGCCATCGTATGATTCGATTTTACGGGTTTAAAACCCTCGGGGATTTGATGATCCATTACTTCATCTGTGAAGCATAGTGGGTGTGCGGCGCCTCTGTACTCGGCCTGGCCGTATTTGCCATATCCGGCATGACGGTTATTGTCACGTGTCGTGGGGCGCCCACGCGATCCGTAGATCGATCTTGTTTGCCTTGCCTTGCCCTCTAATATCTCTCGTAGGTCTGGCGCATTTCCCCGTGCCTTGGTATTTTTTGAGCGACGCTGGGGTGCGGCTTGAGTGGATGGCCGAGAGGCCTCTCTGTCGCGGCCTCGAGGTGCCAGTCGGCCGCGTCATGCGCTGGTGATGTAGGTTTAGGTCCTTCTGAAGGAAATATGCCCTAGAGGCAATAATAAACGTATTATTTTTTCCTTATTTCATGATAAATGTTTATTATTCATGCTAGAATTGTATTAACCGGAAACATAATACATGTGTGAATACATAGACAAACACAGTGTCACTAGTATGCCTCTACTTGACTAGCTCGTTAATCAAAGATGGTTAAGTTTCCTAACCATATAAATGAGTTGTCATTTGATTAACGGGATCACATCATTGGAAGAATGATGTGATTGACTTGACCCATTCCGTTAGCTTAGCACTTGATCGTTTAGTATGTTGCTATTGCTTTCTTCATGACTTATACATGTTCCTATGACTATGAGATTATGCAACTCCCGTTTACCGGAGGAACACTTTGTGTGCTACCAAATGTCACAACGTAACTGGGTGATTATAAAGGAGATCTACAGGTGTCTCCGAAGGTACATGTTGGGTTGGCGTATTTCGAGATTAGGATTTGTCACTCTGATTGTCGGAGGTGTCTCTGGGCCCTCTCGGTAATGCACATCACTATAAGCCATGCAAGCATTGTAGCTAATGAGTTAGTTACGGAATGATGCATTATGTAACGAGTAAAGAGACTTGCCGGTAACGTGATTGAACTAGGTATTGGATACCGATGATCGAATCTTGGGCAAGTAACATACCGTTGACAAAGGGAACAACGTATGTTGTTATGCGGTCTGACCGATAAAGATCTTCGTAGAATATGTGGGAGCCAATATGAGCATCCAGGTTCCGCTATTGGTTATTGACCGGAGACGTGTCTCGGTCATGTCTACATAGTTCTCGAACCCGTAGGGTCCGCACGCTTAAGGTTTCGATGACAGTTATATTATGAGTTTATGAGTTTTGATGTACCGAAGGAGTTCGGAGTCCCGGATGAGATCTGGGACATGACGAGGAGTCTCGAAATGGTCGAGACGTAAAGATCGATATATTGGACGACTATATTCGGAGTTCGGAAAGGTTCCGAGTGATTCGGGTATTTTTCGGAGTACCGGAGAGTTACGGGAATTCGCGGGGGAGTATATGGGCCTTATTGGGCTTTTAGGGGAAAGAGAGAGGAGAGGTTGGGCGCCCCCCAAGGCCTAGTCCGAATTGGACTAGGGGGAGGGGCTACGCCCCCTCCTTCCTTCTCTTCTCTTCCCCCTTTCCTTGACTCCTACTCCTACTACTTGGAAGGGAGGGAATCGGGAGTAGGACTCCTCCTTGGCGCGCCCTCCTTGGCCGGCCACCCCCTCCCCCTTGGCTCCTTTATATACGGGGGCAGGGGGGCACCCCATGACACAAAAAGTTGATCTTCGTGGTCGTTCCTTAGCCGTGTGCGGTGCCCCCCTCCACCATATTCCACCTCGGACATATCGTTGCGGTGCTTAGACGAAGCCCTGCGTCGGTAGAACATCATCATCGTCACCACGGCGTCGTGCTGACGGAACTCATCCCCGACACCCTGCTGGATCGGAGTCCGGGGATCGTCATGGAGCTGAACGTGTGCTGAACTCGGAGGTGCCATACGTTCGGTGCTTGGATCGGTCGGATCGTGAAGACGTACGACTACATCAACCGCGTTGTCATAACGCTTCCGCTTTCGGTCTACGAGGGTACATGGACACACTCTCCCCTCTCGTTGCTATGCATCACCATGATCTTGCGTGTGCGTAGGAATTTTTTTGAAATTACTATGTTCCCTAATAGTGGCATCCGAGCCTAGGTTTTATGCGTTGATGTTATATGCACGAGTAGAACACAAGTGAGTTGTGGGCGATACAAGTCATACTGCTTACCAGCATGTCATACTTTGGTTCAGCGGTATTGTTGGATGAAGCGGCCCGGACCGACATTACGCGTACGCTTATGCGTGACTGGTTCTACCGACGTGCTTTGCACACAGGTGGCTGGCGAGTGTCTGTTTCTCCAACTTTAGTTGAACCGAGTGTGGCTACGCCCAGTCCTTGCGAAGGTTAAAACAGCACTAACTTGACGAACTATCGTTGTGGTTTTGATCCGTAGGTAAGAACGGTTCTTGCTCAGCACATAGCAGCCACGTAAAATTTGCAACAACAAAGTAGAGGACGTCTAACTTGTTTTTGCAGGGCATGTTGTGATGTGATATGGTCAAGACGTGATGCTATATTTTATTGTATGAGATGATCATGTTTTGTAACCGAAGTTATCGGCAACTGGCAGGAGCCATATGGTTGTCGCTTTATTGTATGAAATGCAAACGCCCTGTAATTGCTTTACTTTATCACTGAGCGGTAGCAATAGTCGTAGAAGCAATAGATGGCGTAAAGACAACGATGCTACGATGGAGATCAAGGTGTCGCGCCGGTGACGATGGTGATCACGACGGTGCTTCAGAGATGGAGATTACAAGCACAAGATGATGATGGCCATATCATATCACTTATATTGATTGCATGTGATGTTTATCCTTTACGCATCTTATCTTGCTTTGATTGATGGTAGCATTTTAAGATGATCTCTCACTAAATTATCAAAAAGTGTTCTCCCCGAGTATGCACCGTTGCGAAAGTTCTTCGTGCTAAGACACCACGTGATGATCGGGTGTGATAGGCTCTACGTTCAAATACAATGGGTGCAAAACAGTTGCACACGCAGAATACTCAGGTTAAACTTGACGAGCCTAGCATATAACAGATATGGCCTCGGAACACGGAGACCGAAAGGTCAAACGTGAATCATATAGTAGATATGATCAACATAGTGATGTTCACCATTGAAACTACTCCATCTCACGTGATGATCGGACATGGTTTAGTTGATTTGGATCACATGATCACTTAGATGACTAGAGAGATGTCTGTCTAAGTGGGAATTCTTAAGTAATATGATTAATTGAACTTAAATTTATCATGAACTTAGTCCTGGTAGTATTTTGCAAATTATGTTGTAGATCAATAGCTTGCGTTGTTGCTTTCATATGTTTATTTTGATATGTTCCTAGAGAAAACTGTGTTGAAAGATGTTAGTAGCAATGATGCGGATTGGATCCGTGATCTGAGGTTTATCCTCATTGCTACACAGAAGAATTATGTCCTTAATGCACCGCTAGGTGACAGACCTATTGCAGGAGCAGATGCAGACGTTATGAATGTTTGCCTAGCTCAATATGATGACTACTTGATAGTTTAGTGCACCATGCTTAACGGCTTAGAATCGGGACTTCAAAGACGTTTTGAACGTCATGGACCATATGAGATGTTCCAGGAGTTGAAGTTAATATTTCAAGCAAATACCCGAGTTGAGAGATATGAAGTCTCCAACAAGTTCTATGGCTAAAAGATGGAGGAGAATCACTCAACTAGTGAGCATGTGCTCAGATTATCTGGGTACTACAATCGCTTGAATCAAGTGGGAGTTAATCTTCTAGATAAGATAGTGATTGACAGTATTCTCTAGCCACCATCACCAAGTTAGTAGAACTTTGTGATGAACTATAGTATGCAAGGGATGACGAAAACAATTCCTGAGCTCTTCATGATGTTGAAATCGACGAAGGTAAAAATCAAGAAAGAGCATCAAGTGTTGATGGTTGACAAAATCACTAGTTTCAAGAAAAGGGCAAAGGGAAAGAAAGGGGAACTTCAAGTAGATTGACAAGCAAGTTGTCACTCCCACGAAGAAGCCCAAAGCTGAACCAAAGCCTGAAACTGAGTGCTTACACTGCAAAGGAAATGGTCACTGGAAACGGAAATACCCCGAATATTTGGTGGATAAGAAGGATGGCAAAGTGAACAAGGGTATATTTGATATACGGGTTATTGATGTGTGCCTTACTAGTGTTTATAGTAGCCCCTGAGTATTTGATACTTGTTCGGTTGCTAATATTAGTAACTCGAAACAGGAGTTACAGAATAAACAGAGACTAGTTGAAGGGGAAGTGACGATGAATGTTGGAAGTAGTTCCAAGATTGATATGATCATCATCGCACACTCCCTATACTTTCGGGATTAGTGTTAAACCTAAATAAATGTTATTTGGTGTTTGCGTTGAGCATAAATATGATTAGATCATGTTTATTGCAATACGATTATTCATCTAAGACAGAGAATAAATTGTTATTCTGTTTACATGAATAAAACCTTCTATGATCATACACCCAATGTTGATGGTTTATGGAATCTTGATCAGGATGATACACATATTCATAATATTGATGCCAAAAGATGCAAAGTTGATAATGATAGTGCAACATATTTGTGGCACTGCCGTTTAGGTCATATTGGTGTAAAGCGCATGAAGAAACTCCGTGCTGATGGGCTTTTGGAATCACTTGATTATGAATCACTTGATGCTTGCGAACCATGCCTCATGGGCAAGATGACTAAAACCTCCGTTCTCCGGAACAATGGAACGAGCTACTGACTTGTTGGAAATAATACATACCGATGTATGCGATCCAATGGGTATTGATGCTCGTGGCAAGTATCGTTATTTTCTGACCTTCACAGATGATTTGAGCAGATATGCGTATATCTACTTGATGAAACATAAGTCTGAAATAGTTGAAAAGTTCAAAGAATTTCAGAGTGAAGTGAAGAATCATCGTAACAAGAAAATAAAGTTTCTACGATCTGATCGTGGAGGAGAATATTTGAGTTACGAGTTTGGTCTTCAGTTAAAACAATGTGGAACAGTTTCACAAAATCATGCCACCTGGAACACTACATCATTATGGTGTGTCCGAACGTTGTAACCGCACTTTATTGGATATGGTGCAATCTATGATGTCTCTTATCGGTTTACCACTATCATTTTGGGGTTATGCATTAGAGACAGCTGCATTCACTTTAAATAGGGCACCATCAAAATCCATTGAGACGATGCCTTATGAACTATGGTTTGGCAAGAAACCAAAGTTGTCGTTTCTTAAAGTTTGGGGCTGCGATGCTTAGGTGAAAAAGTTTCAACCTGATAAGCTCAAACCCAAATCGGAGAAGTGTATCTTCATAGAATACCCAAAGGTAACTATTGGGTACACCTTCTATCACAGATCCGAAGGCAAGTTATTCGTTTCTAAGATGGATCCTTTCTAGAGAAGGAGTTTCTCTCGAAAGAAGTGAGTGGGAGGAAAGTAGAACTTGATGAGGTAATTGTACCTTCTCCCTTATTGGAAAGTAGTTCATCACAGAAATCAGTTCCTGTGATTCCTACACCAATTAGTGAGGAAGCTAATGATGATGATCATGAAACTTCAGATCAAGTTGCTACCAAACCTCGTAGGTCTTCCAGAGTAAGATCTGCACCAGAGTGGTACGGTAATCCAGTTCTGGAAGTCATGTTACTAGACCATGATGAACATATGAACTATGAGGAAGAAATGATAAGCCCAGATTCCGCAAAATGGCTTGAAGCCATAAAATCTGAGATATGATCCATATATGAGAACAAAGTATGGACTTTGATTGACTTGCCCGATGATCAGCAAGCCATGTTAAATAAATGGATCTTCAAGAGGAAGACGGACACTGATAGTAGTGTTACTATCTACTAAGCTCGACTTGTTGGAAAAAGTTTTTGACAAGTTCAAGGTGTTGAATACGATGAGATTTTCTCACTCGTATCGATGCTTAATTCTATCCCAATCATGTTAGCAATTGCCACATTTTATGAAATCTGGCAAATGGATGTCAAAACTACATTCCTTAATGGATTTATTAAAGAAGAGTTGTATATGATGCAACCAGAAGGTTTTGTCAATCCTAAAGGTGCTAATAAAATGTGCAAGCTCCAGCGATCCATCAATGGACTGGTGCAAGCATCTCGGAGTTGGAATATACACTTTGATGAGTTGATCAAAGCATATGGTTTTATACAGACTTTTGGAAAGGCCTGTATTTACAAGAAAGTGAGTGGGAGCACTACAGCCTTTCTGATAAGTATATGTGAATGACATATTATTGATCGGAAATGATGTAGAATTTTCTGGAAAGCATAAAGGAGTGTTTGAAAGGAGTTTTTCAAAGAAAGACCTCAGTAAATCTACTTACATATTGAGCATCAAGATCCATTGAGATAGATCAAGATGCTTGATAAGTTTTTTCAATTCAATGAGTACATACCTTGATAAATTTTTGAAATAGTTCAAAATGGAACAGTCAAAGAAGGAGTTCTTGCCTGTGATGCAAATGTGTGAAGTTGAGTAAGACTCAAGACCCGACCATGGCAGAAAATAGAAAGAGAATGACAAGGCATTCCCTATGCCTCAGTCATAGGTTCTATAAAGTATGCTATGTTGTGAACCAGACCTATTGTATACCTTGCTCTGAGTTTGCCAAAGGAATACAATTTTGATCTAAGAGTAGATCACTGACAGCGGTCGAGAATATCCTTAGTGAGGACTAAGGAGATGTTTCTCGATTATGGAGGTGATAAAGAGCCCGTCGTAAAAGTTACAACGATGCAAGCTTTTACACCAATCCAGATGACTCTAAATCTCAATCTGGATACATATTAAAAGTGGGAGCAATTAGCTAGAGTAGCTCCATGCAGAGCATTGTGGACATAGAATATTTGCAAAATACATACGGCTCTGAATATGACAGACCCGTTGACTAAACTTCTCTCACAAGCAAAACATGATCATACCTTAGTACTCTTTGGGTGTTAATCACATAACGATGTGAACTAGATTATTGACTCTAGTAAACCCTTTGGGTGTTGATCACATGACGATGTGAACTATGGGTATTAATCACATACAGACGTGAATATTGGTGTTAAATCACATGGCAATGTGAACTAGATTATTGACTCTAGTGCAAGTGGGTGACTGAAGGAAATATGCCCTACAGGCAATAATAAAGTTATTATTTATTTCCTTATTTCATGATAAATGTTTATTATTCATGCTAGAATTGTATTAACCGGAAACATAATACATGTGTGAATACATAGACAAACATAGTGTCACTAGTATGCCTCTACTTGACTAGCTCGTTAATCAAAGATGGTTAAGTTTCCTAACCATATAAATGAGTTGTCATTTGATTAACGCGATCACATCATTAGAAGAATGATGTGATTGACTTGACCCATTCCGTTAGCTTAGCACTTGATCGTTTAGTATGTTGCTATTGCTTTCTTCATGACTTATACATGTTCCTATGACTATGAGATTATGCAACTCCCGTTTACCAGAGGAACACTTTGTGTGCTACCAAACATCACAACGTAACTGGGTGATTATAAAGGAGCTCTATAGGTGTCTCCGAAGGTACATGTTGGGTTGGCGTATTTCGAGATTAGGATTTGTCACTCCGATTGTCGAAGAGGTATCTCTGGGCCCTCTCGGTAATGCACATCACTATAAGCCTTGCAAGCAATGTAGCTAATGAGTTAGTTACAGAATGATGCATTACGTAACGAGCCCGGTAATGAGATTGAACTAGGTATTGGATACCGACGATCGAATCTCGGGCAAGTAACATACCGTTGACAAAGGGAACAACGCATGTTGTTATGCGATCTGACCGATAAAGATCTTCGTAGAATATGTGGGAGCTAATATGAGCATCCTGGTTCCGCTATTGGTTATTGACCGGAGACGTGTCTCGGTCATGTCTACATAGTTCTCAAACCCGTAGGGTCCGCACGCTTAAGGTTTCGATGACAGTTATATTATGAGTTTATGAGTTTTGATGTACCGAAGGAGTTCGGAGTCCCGGATGAGATCGGCGACATGACGAGGAGTCTCGAAATGGTCGAGACATAAAGATCGATATATTGGACGACTATATTCGGAGTTCGGAAAGGTTCCGAGTGATTCGGGTATTTTTCGGAGTACCGGAGAGTCACGAGAATTCGCCGGGGAGTATATGGGCCTTATTGGGCTTTTAGGGGAAAGAGAGAGGAGAGGTTGGGCGCCCCCCCAGGCCTAGTCCGAATTGGACTAGGGGGAGGGGCTGCGCCCCCTCCTTCCTTCTCTTCTCTTCCCCCTTTCCTTGATTCCTACTCCTACTACTTGGAAGGGAGGGAATCCTACTCCTGGTGGGAGTAGAACTCCTCCTTGGCCGGCCATCCCCTCCCCCTTGGCTCCTTTATATACGGGGGCAGGGGGGTACCCCATGACACAAAAAGTTGATCTTCGTGATCGTTCCTTAGCCATGTGCGGTGCCCCCCTCCACCATATTCCACCTCGGTCGAGTGCTGAAAGATGTCTGCGGCGGCGAACTCCATGATCGGCGCCCAATCGGGTTCGATCGGTAGGGGCGCAGGAAGTTCGGAGTCCGGATAGGAGTCCGGCACCCTGGAGTCGCGAGCTTCGCAAAGGACAAGGCTGGTGTTCGGCTCGATCGCGTAGAGATTGTAGCCCCCAAGGCGGTGTCCAGCCACCCGTCCTCGATTGGCGCGGTCGGCTCCGAACTAAGGGTCGGAGTGGACACTGGGGCGGCCTCCTAGGCACTGTTCGGCTGCAGAGCTAGATCATGCCCATCGTGATAGTGCGGCGCGCTCGGCTGTGGCTCGAACCCGTCGAAGATCAAGTCTCCGCGGATGTCAGCCATGTAGTTCAAACTTCCGAATCTGACCTGATGGCCAGGGGCGTAGCTTTCGATCTGCTCTAGATGGCCAAGCGAATTGGCCCGCAGTGTAAAGCCGCTGAATACGAAGATCTGTCTGGGGAGAAAAGTCTCACCCTGGACCGCGTCGTTGTTGACGATCGAAGGAGCCATCGGGCCTAAAGATCACGACACCGAGGAACTCTCAATGAAAGCACCAATGTCGGTGTCAAAACCGGCGGATCTCGGGTAGGGGGTCCCAAACTGTGCGTCTAGGCGGATGATAAAAGGAGACAAGGGACACGATATTTTTACCCAGGTTCGGGCCCTCTCGATGGAGTTAAAACCCTACTCCTGCTTGATTAATATTGATGATATGGGTAGTACAAGAGTAGATCTACCACGAGATCAGAGAGGCTAAACCCTAGAATCTAGCCTATGGTATGATTGTTGTTCGTCCTACGGACTAAAACCCTCCAGTTTATATAGACACGGGAGAGGGCTAGGGTTACACAGACTCGGTTACAATGGGAGGAGATCTACATATCCGTATCGCCAAGCTTGCCTTCCACGCCAAGGAAAGTACCATCCGGACATGGGATGAAGTATTCAATCTTGTATCTTCATAGTCCAGGAGTCTGGCCAAAGGTTATAGTCCGGTCATCCGGACACCCCCTAATCCGGGACTCCCTCACCTGTTGTCTCAGTTAGGATAGGATATCACTATTATCATGGGTTATGTGACCTAGGTGCTAGTGTGAGTGCTATTCCTTTCTCCTTATATCAATAAATTAAAGATGAAATAGAACCTGCTGAAATAGAAGACATAGATGTTACTATTAAACTTGCTAATAGAGATACTATATCACCAATTGGGATTCTTAGAGATGCTGAAGTCTTGTGTGGGAAAATAAAATACCCTACTAATTTTCTTGTTCTTAGCACCCCACAAGATGACTTTTTTCCCATTATTTTTGGCAGACCTTTCTTGAAAATCGTTAATGCTAAAATAGATTGTGATGAATCTCATGATTTTAATTTTTCCAAGTTTAGTAGACAACCTCATAAGAAAGATTTGCCTAGTAAGGATGAAATTATTGGCCTTGCTTCTATTGTTGTGCCTCCTACTGATCCTTTGGAACAATATTTGCTGGACCATGAAAATGATTTGCATATGTGTGAAAGAAATGAAATAGATAGAATCTTTTTCGAACAACAACCTCTTCTTAAACACAATTTGCCTATTGAAACTCTAGGAGGTCCTCCTCCACCTAAATGTGATCCTGTGTTTGAATTAAAACAATTGCCAAACACTCTAAAATATGCTTATCTTGATGAAAAGAAGATATATCCTGTTATTATTAGTGCTAACTGATGATGATATAGATCTAGGGTAGGGTCATAGGCCTGACCTATACGCCCTACCCAAGGTCACTACCCTCGAAGCAAAGAAGCTCAAGAGACAACAAGGAGTGCCCAATAAAGGCATCGAGTGCAATCCACTCGACCAATCAACCACTCGGGTACCCCTCCTTCCAGAAGTCACACGACCAATAGATCACTCGACCATACAAGAAACCACTCGACCTATCAAAGACCAGGAGTCACTCAGAACAGCAACGGTCAAGCATTCACTCTGTAGTCTTTAAGGGCATTAAAGGCACTTATGGCTGGCGTTATCAGTAACGCCCCATCTTTATGTACATTGAACTCTTGGTAACGGGGGATGGTTGGGGTCCTGGCACACTCTATATAAGCCACCCCCTCCTCTGGCACAAGGGTACTCACCCCCTGTAACACACACTCATATAATCCAGTCCACCGCCTCCGGGCACCGAGACGTAGGGCTTTTACCTCCTCCGAGAGGGGCTTAAACTCATAAACACTTGCGTACAATCTTGCCGTAGATAGGACCTTGCCTCCTCATTCGTACCCCCTATATTTACTATCAGACTTAGTACCACGACAGTTGGCTCCCACCGTGGGGCAAAGCGTCTTAGCGACTTCCGGTGAGGTTGCATTTTCTTCGATCTTCATCACCATGGTTTCCGGTGGAGGTTTGGTCATGGGGCATGAGTTCCGACTTGGCGCGCTCACTTTCGTCGCCGACGACTCCACCTGGCTCCAGGAGGCCCCCCTCGATGTCGAGGTTCTCCTGGCTCGTGGCTCGGCACACTTCCGCGCGAGTTCCTGCAGCGTCCTCCTCAGGAAGCCGTCTTCTTCGTACCACTCGGTCGTTGCATCGTCGTCTCACTCCGCTAGGCGCCGCCGCAAGCGGTCTGGGCGTTTGCGGCTCCAACGATGGGTGACACACATGGTGGCTCGTCAGGAGTTCACCCCTTAAGTCACGACAATTGAGCCCGACGTGTTTCCTTGCAGATCGGTCGACCTGGCGACTGATTTCGCAGATACCTTCTCCGAGAGCGGGTGTTGTGACCCCGCGGTGGAGGTCCTCATGGTCGAATCCCACCGCGGTCCACCTGGCTTTCATCGCAGTGGTGATGGCGACAGAAGTGCTGGCCCGTCACTCGACCATGAAGAGTACCAGCCCCAACCTGTTAGCTCCAAGCAGAGGGAGGAGCTGCATCGCCGCAACATGGAGGCTCTCCAGACCCCCATCATAGGGGAAACCGCCGAGGCCCAGGCCTTGGAGGCGGTGCGCCTGGCCACTTTGGCTGAGCGCACTCGCCTGGAGAATCTCCAACATTCTCTCGACGAGCATGCCCGTTGACTGATCCCCGAGTCCAGCCGATGTCCACGACAATTGTTTCCACCGAAAACTCAGGTATTCTGTACACTGATTCAGAATTTGGCAGCCGCTGCGCGTATTGCAGAGTCCATTCAGCCATCTCGTTCGGAGGCTAGAAGAGGCTTGGAACAGATCAGAACGCCGCTTCGAGCAGCGGGAGACCAGAACTCCGCCGTGTCCCAGTTGCGAAACACAATCCACAGCAAATCAGTGAGAGAAGATACCGTTCAGTCGGCTCATAGTCCTAGGTCCCCTTTGCAGCATGGAGGCCGTGATCACCGCCAGGATCGGTACCTGGGAAGAGCTCATGGAGAATATGACCGTGAATACGCCCGCGACAACTACCGTCGAGCGCCTTCGCCCCTTTCGAGGGACGGGTCGTATGTGCCCCGGCGCAATGACGACAGGCATCTGTATGGGAACGACCGCAGAGTTCCAGTCGACCCTAGAGAGCCCGGCTTTGATGCAAGGTCCATCCTTGTGCAGGGTTTGGTCAACCGGAACAGAGCATACAGAGAAGGGCCGGATCGGGACAGACCCACTGGATGAAGAGTCCATGTTTCCGGCCCCGAGTGTTTTGGAAGGGCCATCAGAGCTGTTGAGATCCCCCATAACTTCAGACTAGCAACTGGTGTCAGTAAGTTCACAAGAGAGTCGAATCCCGATACTTCACTTGAAGACTACCGAGTGGCTGTGCACATTGGCGGTGGCAGCGATGAGGTGGCCATGAAGCACCTTCCTCTGATGCTTGAAGGTTCTGCCAGAGCTTGGCTGAATCAGTTGGCCCCTAGGAACATTTTGAGTTGGGATGCGTTAGCTCGAGTGTTCACCAGAACATTTGAGGGCACCTGCAAGAGACCCGCTGGTCTACCGGAGTTGCAGCATTGTGTGCAGAAACCTAATGAAACCTTGAGAGACTATATCCAGAGATGGATCACTCTGCACCACACAGTGGAGAATGTGTCAGATCACCAAGCAGTCTGTGCCTTCAAGGAAGGCGTTCGCTACAGAGAGCTCAATCTGAAGTTCGGTTGGATTGGAGATATGTCTTTGACTCGAATGATGGAGATTGCCACCAAATACGCTAACGGCAAAGAGGAAGACCAACTCAGGAGTGGCAAGCACAAAACAGTCGCCTAGGACACCGGAGGAGGAAAGCAGTGTTGAATCAAGGAAAGTTCAAAGGGAAACCCAAAGGACCTTGTACCCCCAAGAAAGTGAAGGACCAAGAAGGAAATGATGTGATGGATTTGCCGTGTCATATTCACACCAAGAAGGTTGAGGAGGGGAACCTGATTCTCCCCAAGCATACCACTCGACAATGTCGACTCCTAATCCAGAGCTTCCAAGAAAGTAAACCAAGTGATAAGGACAAAGAGCCTGAGAAGGAAGAAGAGGATAAGGATGATGACGATGGTTACCCCAATGTCAATGCCACCTTGGTGATTTTTGCAGATATTGAGAGCAAAAGTCGACTGAAGGTAATTAATAGAGAGGTGAACATGGTTGCTCTAGCAACACCAAGGTATCTGAAGTGGTCAATAACCCCCCATTACATTCGACCAGTCCGACCACCCGGCACGCATAGCTACCCCTGGGCGGCAAGC
>NC_041387.1:600140337-600144521 GCF_002162155.2 Triticum dicoccoides | reverse complement strand
CTGAATATTCTGTATGCTGAGGCCCTCAATGGAATGGGCATTCTGATGTCCAAACTCAGCGAGAGCAACATGCGGTTCCATGGAATCATCCTAGGAGAGAAAGCCGAATCACTCGCTCAGATCACTCCCGACGTGGTTTTCGGCGACGAGAAGAATTTCCGCAAGGAGAAGTTGATGTTTGAAGTTGTGGATTTCTAGAGTGCATATCATGCCATTCTGGGCAGACCTGCTTATGCTAGCTTTATGGCTCGACCGTGCTATGTATATCTCAAGATGAAGATGCCTGGTCCCAGAGGCGTAATAACAGTTTCCGGTAACTGTCAGAGAGCAGAAGATTGTCTTCAAGATGGAGCAAAGATAGCAGATGAGCAGATGGCAGTAGTAGAGTTTCAAGAGTACCAGAAGACCGCAGATCCGAGTGATTTGCTGTGTGCTAAGAGGCCTGCCTCAAAGTTTGCATTCCAGTCGGCCAGCGAGACCAAGCCAGTTCACGTTCATCCGACCGACCCCATTGCTGCGCCGACCCATATCTCGACGACACTCGACAGCAAATAGGAAGAATCACTCATCCAGTTCCTCCGTGAGAACTGGGACATCTTTGCATGGAAGCCATCTGACATGCCAGGTGTACCCAGGGAGCTGGCTAAGCACCGTTTGTGAGTCGACCCAAAAGTTAAACCTGATAAGGAGCATCTCCGTCGGTCCGCGACGGAGAAGAGAAAGGCCATTGGCGAGGAGGTGGCTCGGCTCCTATCAACTAAGTTCATCCGCGAGATTTACCACTCCGAGTGGCTCGCCAATGTTGTGATGGTTCCCAAGAAAGACAAATCACTTCGAATATGTATTGACTTCAAGCACATCAATCGGGCCTTCCCGAAAGATCATTTTCCTCTGGCCCGCATAGACCAGATTGTCAACTCAACTGCGGGATGTGAGTGACTATCCTTCCTAGACGCTTATTCCGGGTACCATCAGATCCGACTGTATGGACCCGATGAGATAAAACGGCTTTCATCACCCCGTTTGGGTGTTTTTGCTATGTTACTATGCCCTTCGGCCTCACGAATGCTGGTGCCACATTCATGCGCATGATTCAGAAGTGCCTACTCACTCAAATCAATCGGAATGTGGAAGCATACATGGATGACATAGTGGTCAAGTCACGCAAAGGTTCCGACCTGCTGACTGACCTTGCTGAAACCTTTGCCAACCTGAGAAGGTATGATATCAAGCTTAATCCATCAAAGTGCACATTTGGAGTCCCAGGTGGAAAGTTACTCGGTTTTCTCGTTTTTGAACAAGGAATCGACACAAACCCGGAGAAGATTGGCACAATCCTCCGAATGAAACGCCCAGTGCGTGTGCATGACGTTCAGAAGCTTACTGGTTGTTTGGCTGCTTTGAGCCGGTTCATCTCATGCCTCGATGAGAAGGCACTACCTCTTTACTGACTGATGAAGAAATCTGACAGGTTCGAGTGGAATGATGAAGCTGAAGCAGCATTTGAGGAGCTCAAAGCGCTGCTTTCCACCCAGCCGGTGCTTACTGCTCCGGTTAGCAAGGAGCCTCTACTGCTTTACATCGCAGCCACGGGACAAGTTGTTAGCACATTGTTCATGGTCGAGCGGGAAGAAGAAGGCAAGGCCTTCAGAGTTCAGCGCCCTGTGTTTACATTTCAGAAGTCTTAACCCCATCCAAGCAGAGATATCCTCACTATCAGAAGCTTGTTTATGGGATTTACCTGAACACGAAGAAGGTTGCACATTATTTCTCTGATCACTCAATTTCAGTCGTCAGCGATGCTCCATTGTCAGAGATTCTGAATAATAGGGATACAACTGGTCGAGTGGCAAAGTGGGCGATTGAACTTCTTCCTTTGGATATCAAATTTGAGGCAAAGAAGGCCATTAAGTCTCAAGCAACTGCAGATTTCCTCGCAGAGTGGACAGAACAACAACTGCCGATTCAAATTCAGTCGAAACATTGGACCATGTTCTTTGATGGATCCAAGATGTTAAATGGCTCTGGTGCAGGAGTGGTCTTAGTGTCCCCACGAGGAGACAAGCTCAGTTATGTCCTCCAGATTCACTTTGATTCTTCAAACAATGAAGTTGAGTATGAGGCACTATTGTATGGGTTGCGTATGGCCATTTCACTCGGCGTCCGGCGCTTGATGGTTTATGGCGACTCAGACTTAGTGGTTAACCAAGTAATGAAGGAATGGAACGTTAGGAGTCCCGCAATGACAGGTTACTGCAATGCAGCGAGAAAGCTAGAGAAGAAGTTTGAGGGGTTGGAGCTCCACCACATCCCACGAATCAAGAATAAGGCTGCTGATGATCTGGCGAAGATAGGTTCCACTCGGAAGCCTATTCCCAGCAATGTCTTCTTGGAGCATCTCCATACCCCGCCAGTACAAGAAGATCCCTTCAAGGAAGAGCCCCCGCAACCAATAAGTTCAACCAACCCGACTGAGATAGAGGTTCCAGCCGTGGTCGACCTGATCATGGAAGTCCTGGTGGTCACGCCCGATTGGACAGTACCTTACATCATGTACATTCTCAGAAAGGAACTCCCAGAGGATGAAGATGAGGCTCGCTAGATAGTCCGTTGATCGAAAGCCTCCACCGTGATGAAAGGGCAGCTTTATAGAGAAAGTGTCATAGGAGTGGCCCAATGCTGCATCACCCCGGAAGAAGGCCGAATGATCCTAAACGACGCCCACTCGGGGACCTGTGGTCATCATGCGTCCTCTTGGGACATCATGGCCAAAGCATACCGAGCGGGATTCTATTGGCCTCGAGCAAATGAGATGGCGAAAGATATAGTCGACAAGTGCGCAGGTTGCCAGTTCTACTCCAACATGTCTCACAAGCCTGCATCTACCCTGAAGACTATTCCACTCGTCTGGCCGTTTGCAGTCTGGGGATTGATATGGTTGGGCCCTTCAAGACCAGCGCGAGTGGTTTCACCCATTTACTCGTAGCAGTCGACAAGTTCACCAAGTGGATCGAAGCCAAGCCCATCAAAAACCTTGGAGCAAGCACTGCCGTCAGTTTCATTAGAGAGTTGATATTCAGATATGGAGTTCCTCACAGCATCATCACAGATAACGGCTCCAACTTTGATTCTGATGAGTTCAAGGCGTTTTGCACTTCCCAAGGGACTCGGGTCAACTATGCGTCCGTCGCACACCCGGAGTCAAATGGACAGACAGAAAGAGCGAATGGTTTGGTCCTTCAAGGGTTAAAGCCTCGACTAATGTGTGATCTTAAGCATGCTGCTGGAGCTTGGGTGACTAAATTGCCGTCGGTCCTATGGGGACTGAGAACGATGCCCAACCGGTCGACTGATCGAACCCCTTTCTTCCTAGTGTACGGCGCTGAGGCTGTGCTTCCGAGTGACTTGCTGCACAATGCTCCCCGAGTGGAACTGTTCTCAGAAGCTGAAGCAGAGCAAGCATGCGAAGACGCAGTCGATCTCCTGGAGGAAGAGAGTGAGATGGCTTTGGTTCGGTCAACCATCTATCAGCAAGATCTGCGTCGATTCCACGCTCACAATGTCAGAGGTCGAGCATTTCAGGAAGGAGACCTTGTGCTCTGAGTGGTTCAGAAGCGACCTCACAAACTCGCTCTGGACAGGGAAGGTCCCTTCATCATCACCAAGGTGCTTCAAAATGGAGCGTATCACATTTACAACATTGCCAAGAAGATGGACGAGCCACGCGCATGGAACGCAGAGCTGCTTCGTCATTTCTATACCAAAAAGCACTCGACCTGATGAGTTGTAATAAAAGCACTTCAGTTTGTTTTCCAAAGACAAGATTTTTACAGTATCTTAATGATTGGTTTCTCGTAATCACTTGTGTCCAAATCACCCAGTGGGTGACTTAGCTGTGAACCTGATTCGCCGAAGTTAAAAAACATTCCGAGTGGAGAGCAATCCTCCCACTCGGAAGCTTAGCTGTGACCCCATAATCGCCTAAGTTAAAAACATTCTGAGTGGAGAGCAATCCTCCCACTCGGGGGCTTAGCTGCGACCCTGTAATCGCCTAAGCTAAAAAACATTCCGATTGGAGAGCAATCCTCCCACTCAGGGGCTTAGCTGCGACCCCGTAATCGCCTAATTTAAAAAAAACATTCTGAGTGGAGAGCAATCCTCCCACTCGGGGGGCTTAGCTGCGA
>NC_041387.1:600121572-600140077 GCF_002162155.2 Triticum dicoccoides | reverse complement strand
GTAATCGCCTAAGTTAAAAACATTCCGAGTGGGGAGCAATCCTCCCACTCAGGGGCTTAGCTGTGACCCTGTAATAGCCTAAGTTAAAAAAAAATTCGAGTGGAGAGCAATCCTTCCACTTGGGGGCTTAGCTGCGACCCCGTAATCACCTAAGTTAAGAAACATTCCGAGTGGAGAGAAATCCTCTCACTCTGGGGCTTAGCTGCGACCTCGTAATCGCCTAAGTTAAAAAATATTCCGAATGGAGAGCAATCCTCCCACTCGGAGACTTAGCTGTGACCCCATACTCGCTTAAGTCACAAATATCCTCTGAGCTACGCCAGAACTACAACGTACGCTCCATCCTTATCCGCAAGGACGACGAGGTGTCGATTGAACACCACGTCTGAGCTATGCCACAAGTACAATGTGCATTCCATCCCTATCCGCAAGGACGACGAGGTGTCGGTTGAACACCACGTTTGAGCTGCGTCACAAGTACAATGTACCATCCCTATCCGCAAGGACGACGAGGTGTCGATTGAACACCATGTCTGAGCTGCATCACAAGTACAATGTACCATACCTATCTACGAGCACGACAAGGCGTCGACTGGACACCACATCTGAGCTCCGTCACTAGTACAATGTACCTTTCACTCGGCAAAAGGTGGGAAGATCGAGTACACTCGGAACCGAAAGAAAGTTAGAAACTGTTCAAAGCCAGAACAAAAGCCATGATATTCAAAGGAATTCAATTTCAGATAAACCCCGCAAAAGTTCAAGACCGCAGCAGGAAGAAGTACTCAGGCATCAAGCCTAAAAGAGTTTAACGATTACATAATCACTTGGCATTCCAAGGAAAATAAAGGTGGGGCATAATGTTTTGATCACTCGTCAGGAGAAGGAATCGCAGAAACAGTCAAGGTCAATGATGTCTGCGATGCGAGTGGCGGCACCAAGGAAAGTGTCCATGAAGGAATGGAAAGTGTGCTTCTTGGTGTTCACAACCTTGAGGTCCGCCAGCTTGTCTTCTCTGACGTCCTTGCAGTGCACTCGGACCAGTGACAGAGCGACGTCAGCGCCACAACAAGCAGATGATTTCTTCCATTCTTGCACTCGGTCAGGTATTTGATTCAGTCAAGCCATCAGAGACTCGAGGTCTTGTGAGAGTTCCGCCTGAGGCTAGATTTCAGCATCAACCCGAGTCATCGCCACCTTCAGTCAGTCAAGATAAGCAACAATGACGTCCATGCGTGTTTCCAACTGCAACACATTCATTGCGACAACATCTTTGACAAGACAATTTATGGGGTCGAGACCGGTCTCGACCCGCCAAGTTTCTGCTTCAAAGTCTTGACAAAGTTCTGCACAATCGGAGAAAATAGTGAGTCGACAGTTTAACAAAGCATGTCAGTCGACATCAATAAACCAATCAAACAAGAATACCTTCAAGCTTCAAGACCGGTTTTGCAGCAAGTTGTCCCAGATAAGACTCTAGCTCCCCCTTCTTGGCCTTGAGGCTGCCAACTTCATCGGTCAAGCTGTCCTTGTCCTTCTTCAATTGCTCGACTCCCCGATTGGCATCAGAGATGGCGGTCTTCAGCTTAGAGTTCTCCTCTTCTAACTTGCTGACTGAAGCCAGCTTCTTGTCCGCAAGTGCCGTTTTCTCTCGCGCCTCCTTCTGGGCTGCAGCAAGATCTTGATCCTTCTTCTCTAGAGCCTGCTTCATTTTCTCTAAAGAAATAACATTCTTCAGACGAGCTTGAAGTTGGCGATTTTCACTACGCACATCTGTTTGAGTGAAATCACTCGGTTCAAAGAGACTGAAAGAAAAAACATGGGGAAGAGCGAGTCACAAAATAGACAGTTGATGATTGGTTACCTCCCGTGACAGCTACTTCATCCTAAGCAGTCTTGAGATTCTTCTTGGACAGTTCCAAGTCAAGGTTGAGGCTGATTTGCTTCTTGTTCAGTTCAGAAAGTTGATCCCCAAGATCACAAGACCTCTGCAGTCAGCAAACAAGATATGTCAGTCGACAGAAACAAAAGATAACTACAGTGAAAATTGCTCTAAGACCACTGCCTAATCAAACATTCAACAGTAGTCTCGGGGACTACACCCAGTGGGTGTGTTGGAAATATGCCCTAGACGCAATAATAAATTAGTTATTATTATTATATTTCCTTGTTCATGATAATCATTTATTATCCATGCTATAATTGTATTGATAGGAATCTCAGATACATGTGTGGGTACATAGACAACACCATGTCCCTAGTAAGCCTCTAGTTGACTAGCTCGTTGATCATTAGATGGTTACGGTTTCCTGACCATGGACATTGGATGTCGTTGATAACGGGATCACATCATTAGGAGAATGATGTGATGGACAAGACCCAATCCTAAGCCTAGCACAAAGATCGTGTAGTTCGTATGCTAAAGCTTTTCTAATGTCAAGTATCATTTCCTTAGACCATGAGATTGTGCAACTCCTGGATACCATAGGAATGCTTTTGGTGTACCAAACGTCACAACATAACTGGGTGGCTATAAAGGTGCACTACGGGTATCTCCGAAAGTGTCTGTTGGGTTGGCACGAATCGAGACTGGGATTTGTCACTCTGTGTGACGGAGAGGTATCTCTGGGCCCACTCGGTAGGACATCATCATAATGTGCACAATGTGACCAAGGGGTTGATCACGGGATGATGTGTTATGGAACGAGTAAAGAGACTTGCCTATAACGAGATTGAACAAGGTATCGGGATACCGATGATCGAATCTTGGGCAAGTACTATACCGCTAGACAAAGGGAATTGTATATGGGATTGATTGAATCCTCGACATCATGGTTCATCCGATGAGATCATCGTGGAACATGTGGGAACCAACATGGGTATCCAGATCCTGCTGTTGGTTATTTACTAGAGAACGTCTCGGTCATGTCTGCATTGTTCCCGAACCCGTAGGGTCTACACACTTAAGGTTCGATGACGCTACGGTTATAGGGAATAGATATACGTGGTCACCGAATGTTGTTCGGATTCCTGGATGAGATCCCGGACGTCACGAGGAGTTCCGGAATGGTCCACAGGTAAAGATTTATATATGGGAAGTCCTGTTTTGGTCACCGGAAAAGTTTCGGGTGCTATTGGTAACGTGGTTACCGAATGTTGTTCGGTGTCCCGGATGGAGGGTCCCGGGGGTCCACCAAGTGGGGCCACCGGCCCCAGAGGGCAGCATGGGCCAAGTGTGGGAGGGGACCAGCCCCAAGTGGGCTGGTGCACCCCCCACCAGGGCCCAAGGCGCCTAGGGTTTGGGGAGGGGGCGCCTCCACCTTACTTGGGGGGCAAGTTTCCCCCTGTCCCCCCTTGGCCGCCACCTTAGATGGGTTTTGGGGCTACCGCACCCCTTGGGGTGGGAACCCTAGAGGGGGCGCAGCCCCCTCCCTCTCCCCTATATATAGTTGAGGTCTTTGGGGCTGCCAACACAAGAGTTTCCACCTCTCCCTGGTGCAGCCCTACCTCTCTCCCTCCTCATCTCTCGCGGTGCTTGGCGAAGCCCTGCTGGAATACCATGCTCCTCCATCACTACCATGCCATTGTGCTGCTGCTGGATGGAGTCTTCCCCAACCTCTCCCTCTCTCCTTGCTGGATCAAGGCATGGGAGACGTCACCGGGCTATACGTGTGTTGAACGCGGAGGTGACGTCCGTTCGGCACTAGGATCTCTGGTGATTTGGATCACGACGAGTACGACTCCTTCAACCCCATTCTCTTGAACGCTTCCGCTTAGCGATCTACAAGGGCATGTAGATGCACTCTCCTCTCTCTTGTTGCTAGTCTCTCCATAGATAGATCTTGGTGACTCGTAGGAAAATTTTGAATTTCTGCTATGTTCCCCAACAGGGTGCACTAAGCGTGCCCCCACTGGTTTGGTTTTACATTCGGCTGGGTCTGTCCAACATGAGTAAAAAAAGGGAAGATTCTCAGACGCCGCCCGATTGCCAGCAGTCGACCACGGTCTCGGGGACTACACCCAGTGGGTGCACTCTACGTGCCCCCACTGGTTTGGAAAAACACTCGACTTAAACCTAAGTCGACTCAAGTGGAAGACCTATACAGCTCTAAGACAGAAACACCCCAGTGGGTGATTTGATGTGAAACACAGATCCATGATAGATGCACATAAAAGGTTCCAAAACACTCATCTAAGAGCACCATATGGGCAGCAAAGCAACAATGGCAATTATCATTATTCAAGAGACCAGTCGGGAATCAACTAACCTTGATGTTGGTTTGCAGAGCGGTATTGGCATTATAAGCCACCTGACTGGCCTCATGCACCACCTTCATCTGCTCCATCACAAGATTTACCTGGAGAAGAGCCTCCCTGGCAGCACTCGGTGAGTCGTCTGGAGTCTGGTACATAGTGAAGAGTGATGATGGCAAGGCAGTCGAAGTAGCCACTGGGTCTGATGCATGGATTTGTACTGGAGCGACAAAGGTCTGAGCAGTCGACCCCGACGGTCGATCAGTCAACAGTGGATTGGCAAAAGTAACATTGGTCCGAGCCAGATCTCTGGATCGTTCGACCACTGTCTCGAGCACCAGTGTCGACTGAGGGACTTGAACCTCGAGCTCTTTCCCGCTTGATGCCTTGCCCCTCCTCCTCCTCTCCCTTAGAGGAACTTCCTCTTCTTCATCATCTGGAAGCACGACAACATCCCGTGGAGCTGCAGCAGAAAGAAATCTCATAAATGCAATCGACTAACAATTCAATCGACATAATAAATTCAAGTCGAGTGGAACTTACTAGCTTTGGAGGTGGCTGCGTCATCGGTTTCCTCGTCACCTGGGGCCTTGTCAACGTCCATGTCAGTCGCGGCAGAGACTGGGCTGGAAAAGTTCACAATCCATTCGGTCAGAATAGAGATATCAGTCAGTGGAAGAAAACACAAAAAGAAAGAACACTCACCCAGAAGCAACAGGAACATCCATCTTGATCTTGGGAAGAGTTTTCGAGTCTTTGAGGGGACGACCTTGGGCTGCTTGGCGACCTTCTCCGTTGGTTCTGGGGTCGAAGTCCGAGTGTGCTTCTGCGTTTGGGTGCTTGGAGCCACGTTCTTGCCACGCCCGCCCACTGGATCATGGAGTAGCTTCGATCGACGTTCCATGCAAGGTGGTGAGTCTACTATCTCATCATCGTCCGACTCGTCACTCTCCTCCTCGTCTTCGTCCTCCAGAGATTGCCAGTCACCGCTTTCCTCCACGCTGTCCTCTCCCTCCTGGTCTTGCTCCAGGGCTTGTTCGCCATTGGGCATCGAGTACATCTCAGTGTAAACCTATAAAACAAGGAATCAAGCAAATATCAGTCGGATTCGAAGACAGTCGCAAGACGAATTCAAATACAGTCGGTGGCAAAGACCGAACCTTGTCTGGCTGGTTGCTGTCGCTGAAGGGGTCGACTCTTCTGGCGCCTCGGGGGTTGTCCTTGTTCCGTGTGATACTCCTCAGCTACTGGGCCACTGTCTTGGCTGATACTTCCTCTGGATGAACCAGAGCAGTGTCGTTGGCCCTAGAGTACATCCACATCGAGTGGTCTCAAGCTTGGAGCGGTTGGTTGCGTCGACTGAGAAATACCTCGAGCAAATCCATGCCAGTGACACCCTGATTGATCAGCTGGACCACCCTCTCGACCAGCATGTTTGTTTCCACCCTCTCTGCAGTGGCCACTTTCAACGAGGAAGGGGTCTGGACACGATCTAAAGGGAAAGGGGAAGTCCAGTCGACTGGCCTGGAGTCGCAATGTCTTGGTAGTAGAACCAGGTCGACTGCGAGCCCCTGACCAACTCAGGAAGTGTCATGGCAGGGAAAGAGCTCCTTTTTCTCTTCTGGATACCTAACCCCCCACACATTTGGATAATGTGTGTTTTCTCATCACTCGTATTCGCTTTCTTCATCGACTGGGAGCAAATCGTGAATATGTGCTTGAAAAGACCCCAGTGCGGTTACAACCCAAGAAATTCTCGCACATAGACACAAACGCAGCAAGGTATGTGATGGTGTTGGGAGATAAGTGATGGAATTGGGCTCCGAAAAAGTACAAGAAGCCCTGGAAAAAAGGGTGCAGAGGAAGCGAGTGATACGTCCCCAACGCATCTACTTTTCCAAACACTTTTGCCCTTGTTTTGGACTCTAACTTGCATGATTTGAATGAAACTAACCCGGACTGACGCTGTTTTCAGCACAACTGACATGATGTTGTTTATTGTGCAGAAAACAAAAGTTCTCGGAATGACCTGAAAATCCACGGAGATAACTTTTGAAAAATATAAAAAATACTGGCGAAAGAATCAAGGCCAGGGGCCCCACACCCTATCCACGAGGGTGGTGGGCGCGCCCCCTCCCCCTAGGCGTGCCCCCTGTCTCGTGGGCCCCCTGATGCTCCACCGACCTCAACTCCAACTCTATATATTTCATTTCTCAGAGAAAAAAATTGAAGAGAAAGTTTCATTGCGTTTTACGATACGGAGCCACCGCCAAGCCCTAACCTCTCTCGGGAGGGCTAATCTAGAGTCTGTTCGGGGCTCCGGAGAGGGGGATTCATCGCCATCGTCATCATCAACCATCCTCCATCACCAATTTCATGATGCTCACCGCCGTGCGTGAGTAATTCCATCGTAGGCTTGCTGGACGGTGATGGGTTGGATGAGATTTACCATGTAATCAAGTTAGTTTTGTTAGGGTTTGATCCCTAGTATCCATTATGTTCTGAGATTGATGTTGCTATGACTTTGCTATGCTTAATGCTTGTCGCTAGGCCCCGAGTGCCATGATTTCAGATCTGAACCTATTATGTTTTCATGAATATATGTGAATTCTTGATCCTATCTTGCAAGTCTATAGTCACCTATTATGTATTATGATCCGACAACCCCGAAGTGACAATAATCGGGATACTTCTCGGTGATGACCATAGTTTGAGGAGTTCATGTATTCAATATGTGTTAATGCTTTGGTCTGGTACTCTATTAAAAGGAGGCCTTAATATCCGTTAGTTTCCACTAGGATCCCGCTGCCATGGGAGGGTAAGACAAAAGATGTCATGCAAGTTCTTTTCCATAAGCACGTATGACTATATTCGGAATACATGCCTACATTACATTGATGAACTGGAGCTAGTTCTGTGTCACTCTATGTTATAGCTATTACATGAGGAATCGCATTCGACATAATTATCCATCACTGATCCAGTGCCTACGAGCTTTTCACATATTGTGTTTCGCTTATTTACTTTTACGTTGCTACTGTTACAACTACTACAAAACTGCTATCGTTACTTTTGCCACTGTTACCATTACTATCATACTACTTTGCTACAAAATACTTTGTTGCAGATACTAAGTTATCCAGGTGTGGTTGAATTGACAACTCAACTGCTAATACTTAAGAATATTCTTTGTCTCCCCTTGTGTCGAATCAATAAATTTGGGTTGAATACTCTACCCTTGAAAGCTGTTGCGATCCCCTACACTTGTGGGTTATCAGCGAGAAACCATGGTCGACATGGGTGGCGAGTAGAACGTACTCACCCAGTCGCGGCTGTGGTTCCATCTCCCCCTCCGGCAACCGCGCAGCACCATTAGCGATCAGTCCGGACTCAGCCAGCTCCTCCCAATCTTTTGGCCGGATCGAGGATCGGATCCAATCGCCCTGGATCCAACCCGGCGGCAGCGTCAACCGCGACGATGACCCCCGAGCTGTCTTCTTGCCCTTCGTTGCCCCCGTCGCCTTCTTTGCGTGTTCCAGTGCCGTTGTCTTGTCCTTCACCATGGTGGAGGAGCGGGGGCGTCGATATCGGAGGAGCCGGATGCGGTGGAGAAGCAGAAGAGAAGGAAGGAGAATGGACGCGCACAGTGTAGACGCCTCGGCCCCGTCGCCTTTTAAGGACCCACTTCCGAGTGACTGACGCGTGGGCCCAGGCGATCCTGTCAAATCCCGCAACAGTCGCGCACTGGGTATGTGGCAAAAAAGGTGGCGCAGAGATCGAGGTGCCCCTGTCTATCCACCCCACTTACCACGGCACACTCCGCCTCGCGTGCTTCCCCGAAATTTCAAATCCCGCGAAATCCAGGATACACCGTGACCAATTGCGCCAAAGATTTTGCGTCAGACACAACACTCAATGAATGACGGTATAAATCCATTCGGTAACTTCTGAATCGATCAAGGCGATTGAAACGAAGCCGAAGTTCCAACATGGGCCTCCCGTTCAACATGAGTACTTGTGAAGCACAAGAGTCAAAGCGAGATCAACTTCAACTTTCTTTTCACTCGGACCTCAATCCATTCAGGGGCTAATGATGATGATATAGACCTAGGGTAGGGTCATAGGCCTGACCTATACGCCCTACGCAAGGTCACTACCCTCGAAGCAAAGAAGCTCAAGAGACAACTTGGAGTTCCCAATAAAGGCGTTGAGTGCAATCCACTCAACCAATCAACCACTCGGGTACCCCTCCTTCCAGAAGTCACACGACCAATCAATCACTCGACCATACAAGAAACCACTCGACCTACTGAAGACCAGGAGTCACTCAGAATAGCAACGATCAAGCATTCACTCTGTAGTCTTTAAGGGCATTAAAGGCACCTATGGCTGGCGTTATCAGTAACGCCCCATCTTTATGTACATTGAACTCTTGGTAATGGGGGATGGCCGAGGTCCTGGCGCACTCTATATAAGCCACTCCCTCCTCTGGCACAAGGGTTCGCACCCCCTGTAACACACACTCATATAATCCAGTCGACCACCTTCGGGCACCGAGACGTAGGGCTTTTACCTCCTCCGAGAGGGGCCTGAACTCGTAAACACTTGCGTACAATCTTGCCGTAGCTAGGACCTTGCCTCCTCATTCGTGCCCCTATATTTACTGTCAAACTTAGTACCACAACACTAACCTTTTAGAACATGAAGAAGAAAGGTTATTGAAAGTTCTAAGGAAGCACGGGGTTGCTATTGGATATACTCTTGATGATATTAAGGGCATTAGTCCCACTCTATGTCAACACAAGATTAATATGGAACATGATGCTAAACCCGTTGTTGATCACCAACGTCGGTTAAATCCGAAGACGAAAGAAGTGGTAAGAACGGAAATATTGGAACTTCTAAGCAGGTATAATCTATCATATAACTGATAGTAGATGGGTAAGTCCGGTTCATTGTGTCCCTAAGAAGGGAGGTATTACTGTTTGTTCCTAATGATAAGAATGAGCTTATTCCACAAAGAATTGTCATAGGCTATAGAATGGTAATTGATTATAGAAAATTAAATAAAGCTACTATAAAAGGTTATTACCCTTTGCCTTTTATTGATCAAATGTTAGAAAGATTATCTAAGCACACACATTTTTGCTTCCATGATGGATACTCTGGCTTTTCACAAATACCTGTTTTACAATCTGATCAAGAAAAGACCACTTTTACTTGTCCTTTTGGAACATTTGATTATAGACGTATGCCTTTCGGTTTATGTAATGCACCTGCTACCTTTCAAAGATGTATGACTGCTATATTATCTGATTTTTGTGAAAAGATTGTTGAGGTTTTCATGGATGACTTTTTCGTTTATGGGAAGTCTTTTGATGATTGTTTAAGCAATCTTGATCGAGTTTTACAGAGATGTGAACAAACAAATCTTGTCTTGAACTGGGAGAAGTGCCACTTTATGGTTAACGAAGGTATTGTTTTGGGCCATAAAATTTCTGAAAGAGGCATTGAGGTGGACAAAGCCAAGGTTGATGCAATTGAGAAGATGCCAAGTCCTAAAGATATCAAAGGTATTCATAGTTTCCTTGGTCATGCTGGTTTCTATAGGAGGTTTATCAAAGACTTTTCTAAAATTTCTAGGCCTCTTACTAATCTTTTGCAAAAGGATATTCCCTTTGTGTTTGATGATGATTGTATGGAAGCCTTTGAAACACTAAAGAAAGCCTTAATTACTGCACCTGTTGTTCAACCACCTGATTGGAACTTGCCTTTTGAGATTATGTGTGATGCTAGTGGTTATGTTGTTGGTCTTGTTCAAGGACAAAGAGTTGATAAGAAACTAAATGCTATTCATTATGCTAGTAAAATTGTAGATAGTGCTCAACGGAACTATGCTACTATTGAAAAAGAATTCTTAGCAGTGGTGTTTGCTTGTGATAAAATCAGATCTTACATTGTTGATTCTAAAGTAATTGTTCACACCAATCATGCTGCTATAAAATATCTTATGGAAAGAAAGATTCTAAACCTAGACTCATTAGGTGGGTTCTTCTGCTACAAGAATTTGATTTGCCTATCACTGATATGAAAGGAGCAGAGAACCCCGTAGCTGATAACTTGTCTAGACTTGAAAATATTCTTGATGACCCACAACCAATGAATGATAGCTTCCCTGATGAACAACTAGCTGCAATAAATGTTTCTCATAGTACACCTTGGTATGCTGACTATGCTAGTTATATTGTTGCTAAATGCATACCGCCTAGCTTCACATACCAACAAAAGAAAAAATTCTTCTATGATTTAAGACATTAATTTTGGGATGACCCACATGTTTATAAAGAAGGAGTAGATGCTATTATTAGACTTTGTGTACCTGAGCATGAACAGGAAAAAATCCTACGGAAATGTCACTCCAAAGCTTATGGAGGACATCACGCAGGAGACATAACCGCTCATAAGGTATTGCAGTCTGGTTTTATTGGCCTACTCTCTTCAAAGATGCCCGTAAGTTTGTCTCATCTTGTGATGAATGCCAAAGAATATGTAATATCGCTAAGCGTCAAGAAATGCCTATGAATTATTCACTTGCTGTTGAACCATTTGATGTTTGGGGATTTGACTTTATGGGACCTTTTCCTTCCTCTAATGGGTATAAACATATTTTGATTGTTGTTGATTATGTTACTAAGTAGGTAGAAGCTATTCCAACCAGTAGTGCTGATAACAACACCTCTATTAAAATGCTTAAGGAAGTTATTTTCCCAAGGTTTGGAGTCCCTAGATATTTAATGACTGATGGTGGTTCACACTTTATTCATGGTGCTTTCCATAAAATACTTGCTAAGTATGATGTTAACCATAGAATTGCGTCACTTATCATCCTCAGTCTAGTGGTCAAGTTGAACTTAGCAATAGAGAAATAAAACTAATCTTACAAAATACTATCAGTAGGTCCCAGAAAAATTGGTCTAAGAAATTAGATGATGCACTTTGGGCATATAGAACAACTTACAAAAATCCTATGGGTATGTCTCCATATAAAATGGTTTATGGAAAAGCTTGTCATTTACCTCTTACGTTAGAACACAAAGCATTTTGGGCAATAAAAGAACTCAATTATGATTTCAAACTTGCTGGAGAAAAGAGGTTATTTTATAATAGCTCATTAGATGAATGGAGAACCCAGGCTTATGAAAATGCTAAGTAATTCAAAGAAAAAGTTAAAAGACGGCATGATAAAAGAATCCAAAAGCGTGAGTTCAAAGTAGGAGAATATGTTATTTTGTACAACTCTCGTTTTAGATTCTTTGCACGAAAACTCCTCTCCAAATGGGAAGGACCCTATGTCATCAGGAGGTCTATCGATCTAGAGCTATCAAAATAAATAATGCCGAAGGGACTAACCCAAAGGTTGTCAATGGGCAACGAATAAAACACTATATCTAAGGTACGCCCAGTAATGTTGAAAGCAATGTTATCCAAACTTTGACACTGGAAGAACACATAAAAGAGTCCTTCCAGAACACTCCAGAATCGTGAAAATAAGGAGGTACGTGATACGGTAATTAAACGGATTCCGAAAAATCCACAAAAATATTTTTTGTCAGTTTTGGAATATTTAGAAAATTAGGAAAATAAGAAACTTCTAGGAAAGCGACCCTGGTGGGCACGATACATCAGGGTGCGCCAGGCCATGTGGGTTGTGACCACATCGGGTACTTTCTGGTATCTGTTTTTCTTCCGTTCTGCTTGTTCCCCAAGATAAAAAATCTATATATACCTCCCAAACCTGTTGACCTCCGTATCGCGGAGAAATCTCCTATTTTCTTTTCTTGCTATCTTCTCCCTCCTCCAACACTGAAGAAGGTGAAGCTTGGTTGCTTCAGGTAGAATCCATGGAAGAGGAATTTGAAGAGATCGTTATGGAGGAAGATGAGGGGGACTCGTTCGGAATTCACCCTCCAGCCTCTAAGAGAGGGACTCTGGCTGGCATCTACACTCATCCTAACCCCCATCAAGCCATGAGGACCCTAAACAATCAAGAGGGCCCAAGAGATCATGAAGAACTCCCTACAAGGAGGCCTCTACACAGGTTACATCAAAATAATTTTCACAATTTGATTCATAATTATGGGTTCAAAAACACTCCTCGTGCGTATATACCGCCCAATTGGGACATATCTCGTCCAAGAGAAAGTGATGCAGGGACAAACTCTTGGGGTCCGGAAAATAAGCATATCATGGCCGAAGTAGAGAAGAATACTGAGTTGCTCCATCAAGCTCTTCGAGAGATTCACAGCTTAAGAGATATGCTTAGAGATGTATTGGACAAGAAACCTTCTACTTCTTCACCACCATCTTCTTCATCACCACCAAAAGAAAACTGAGTATTGGGTATGGGCACTCCCCTTGGCTTTCACCAAGCTTGGGGGAGATGCCCTGGTATCTTATCAATCTCCACTATCTTTTGCCTTTACTTTCTTTGTTCGATCAATGGCTATCTTTTGCTATTAGATGAATAAGAGTTTAGTTCGATCCTTTCTTTTTATGAGTTTGCTTAGTAATTAATCCTTGTAATCAAGTGCGATATATAATAAAGTCTAGTTTGAGTTTTGCCTTCTTTTTCTTTCTTGCTGCAATAAAAAGAAAGGAAATAAAAGAAAAAGATCATATGCTAATCTTATGGTAAGTGATGACATTACACAAGGAAAAGTATAAGTAGAAATTTTATTGTAGACTGACAAACATATCATTGGTCAATGATGCAACACATGAAAGAATTAATAAGGGAAGAGAAGATTCACATATAAATATATTATCACTAGATCATTGAAGGCACGTGTTGCTGCACCCGTCCATTTTTACAATAGATTGATAGAAATTTATAAAGTGAAAATAAAATTTTGATGAAATTTTTCTTCAAAGTATTGCAGTTTGCCATGCTCGTCCATTTTTACAATGGAATGATGTATTATTTTCTCTAAATAAGTTGATACTGGGAACATAAAAGCTCGATTTGCGTAAAGTTATTGATATATTGACAGTGATGAAAGTGAATAATCAATGGTTTTACAAAAAAAAGTGAATTGTATTGGTATTGCAATAGAAAAAAGGAGACATGCATGATGCACTCAGGTAAACAGTATTCTTTATTTTTTCTATCACATCATTTGTGAATGTCTAAATCTTAGATAGTAGCATAATGATGTCAACCACCATAAATAGTACACAAGATCAAGAATAGCAGCGAAGCTCGACATGAATAGTATGAGACCTCTGCAGCAAACAATTCTTCAACCAGTAGCACACCAATGTATAACCAGCACTGTTGCCATCCTTATCAAAAGAGCAGAAGGGTACATGAATAAATTAACACAATGAGATGGAAGAGGATTAAGTAGATAAAAATATGGCACCTTTATAACCCATATCTAAGTGCCTTTTGCTAGTTGCCATCCTTGATCCATCTTTGGTTTCTCCAGCACCCTCTTTCTCTAAGCATCACTCGTCTTGTACCTCTTGTCATCCGATTGTTCCTGCTTCTTTACCTGAAAGTGAGAATTGATGCAGCCTGATCAATGTCAATGGTGTGCAACAACAGTGACAATTACAGAGTTGAAAAGCTCACCCGACAAAAAGCACTCATGGAAGGTTCAATGACTTTGCCTTTCATCTACTGAAAGGAAACAAGCAAGGTGTGATCATTAAAAGTGTGAATTTTGGAATATTAGCAAGAGTTGTTTTTGGCCAACTGGCAATTGTGTTGCTAAGCATAAGATGTTGGGAGCAACAATGAAGATGACTTCTTGTAAATAAAACAGTAGGAGCGACAGTTTTATCTTGTATGGCATTGTTCTCTGGATCAATATGCAACAACCATCCCAAGTGCCTTCTTTGCACAAGAAGCCTTCCCGCAGTCAATAGATTATAAATTTTCCGATTGGTTCATGATAGATTAATACAATCTCTTTGATACATTAATATAATTATATGAACACATGCAAAAACTAAAAAACTAATCTAACAGTTCATGTGTCCAATCAACGTTAACACATGCTAACAATAGAAAATAATCTAACAGCTCCTGTGTCGTATCAAAATTAACTGTGCCTCAAACTATTTCTAACTACCTGATGTAAATCAGTAAATGTTCTAGCTTGCAACTACAATCGAGTGCAAATATAACAGTAAGCGATAGATTCTGCAACTTTCTATTGTGCGGTACCATCAGATAAAGAAATATTTGGTTCTAGTCTACCAAACATGAATTTTACTTCCATTAGGTGCAGGTGTTCTACAATAAAAAAGACAGGAATGAAGAAATTTGAAAACAACATGCAATGAACAATGTAGATAAAAAAATGGTTATTAGTTCAGATAGCCAACATAATGCTGAACATAAATATGTGAGGTATGGCAGTCCACATGAACAAATTAACTGTCCGACAGCCAATGGAGAAGAACTCACGCATATATAATCTATAATGTCTTACTGTCACGTGCATAAGAGTAACAAAACAAAGAATGACATCTAAAGAAAGAGAAGAAAAATCAGCAGGCAACTTTTCTTTCGGGAAAATGAACACGTTGTATCACACCACAATCATACTTATGGTTTGAACATCCGGAAGGAAATGAATACCATATGCCAGTGCTGAGGCCAACACCACGGTGGGCAACTAGGATGCACCGTGTGCTGGAAGGCGCGCTCTTCTTGGTGTCCTTCTGGTCCGCTGGATGAGCCGGTGTTGGCGGCGGATATAGATCCGCCCTAGGTTGAGGTCGTGGTTTGAGAGGACACCTAGGATCTGCTAGTGGGAGGGGTTGAGCGATCCTTGCGATGGTTGCCGCCGCTGAAAGTCGAGATCTAGAGAAGGATACTGCAGATCGAGGTTTGCATCTGTCAGGTCGTGTGAGAGAGGAAAGGTCGGGAAGGAAGACCATGGAGAGATGCCGCCAGGCGAGGCTGCGAGCGAACGAGAGAGCTAGGGTCGTGAGCAACTCGCGAGGCATCGAGTGTTTTAGGTTTTACCTTTTTTGCAGCACGGGAGCCTACTACAGGCCCAGTAAGCCCAATTGAATCTCGGACGCCCAAAAAAACCACCAGAACAGCGGCCCGATCAGGCTATCCCTCGTTCCGATCGGAACAAAGCGTCGATGTGAGATTAAGAGGTAATCAGACGGCCAAAAACGACTAAAAGTGGCGTTCCAACGATTAGAAATGTTGATGGCCTGAGAGGGCTGGGAGGGTGCTCAGTTTTAATATATCTAAATGGAAATCTTTTGTGATTGTGAGCACCCATCAAAATATTATATGCTAAAATTGTTGACGTTGGAGAAGGAAGACAACTTAATGATTTATGCTTGTTCATATTCACATAGAAGTTATATTGTCATAGATCCTTCAACATGTGGTGCTTACCCCTACCTTTGCTAGCCAAAAACTCTGCACTAAGTAGAGATAGTACTTGTGCATCCAAAACCATTAAACCCTATCTTGTTTGAGAGTCCACCATACCTACCTATGGATTGAGTAAGATCCTTCAAGTAAGTTGTCATCGGTGCAAAAAAGGGAAATAAAAATTGCTTATAAAAATGTGAGATCATTTAGTGTAGGGGAAAATTGAGCGTTGTACGAACTTGTGATGGTGAAGAATAAAAGCGACAAATTGCATAATAAAGGTTTCCATCACAAGGGGTAATATAACGTGACGTTCTCTTACATTAAGGGGTTGAGCATACAAACAAAAAGCGCATGGCAACCTCTGCTTCCCTCTGCGAAGGGCCTATCTTTTACTTTCATGTATTTACTTTCATGCAAGAGTCAAAGTTTTTCTCTCTATTCCTTTTATTTTTCTCCTTTGGCAAGCATCATATGGTGAAGAAAGATCTAGGCAGATATGTCCAGTTGAATATGGGTGGCATAAGTTATTATTGTTGAAATCACCCTTGAGGTGAGTGCATTGGGAGGCGAAATTATAAGCCCCTATCTTCCTATGTGTCCGATTGAAACATTTTGCTCATGTGTACGCGGTGAGTGTTAGCAACCATAGAAGACTAAATGATGGTTGACTATGTGGGCTTGCCTAAAGGCTCCGATACGTGACCCTTCCTAAAAAGATGATGAATTGTAGTTGCAAAGTTGACTAAGAACATAGTTTGTCGGTTTCCAATAAATTTTATGCTTTATACTTCGATATTGTGATGAATTGTCACTTGTTCATGAGAAGTCTATGATAAAAGTTCTATGATAAAGGTTTTATACTAAAGTTTGTTGCTGTTATAATAAGTCATATGATGATGCTATGTTCGTATTTTTGTTTTTATCGGCACCTCTCTCTCTAAGCATGTCGACACCTCTCTCTCTAAGCATGTGGACATGTTTTTCGATTTCGGTTTTCGCTTGAGGACAAGCGAGATCTAAGCTTGGGGGAGTTGATACGTACATTTTGCATCATGTTTTCCTACTGTTATTTATGTTGTTTTATTGTATAATAATGCTTTTTGGAGTAATTCTAATGCCTTTTCTCTCATAATATGCAAGGTATGCACCAAGGGGGGAGAATTCTAACAGCTGGAAATCTGGACTCAAAAAAGCTACGTCAAGCTACCTATTCTGCACAACTCCAAATGAGCTGAAACTCCCCGAGGATTTTTTATGAAATATTTAATAAATATTGGAGCAAATAAGTACTAGAGGAGGGCCACCAGGTGGGCACAACCCACCTAGGCGCGCCAGGAGGCCCAAGCGCGCCCTGGTGGGTGCTGCCCTCCTTGGCCCACCTCCGGTGCCCATCTTCTGGTATATAAGTCATTTTGACCTAGAAAAAAAAATCAAAGGAGGACATTTTGGATGAAGCACCGCCGCCTCGAGGCGAAACTTGGGTAGGAGCACTTTTGCCCTCCGGCGGAGCGATTCCGTCGGGGGAACTTCCCTCCCGGAGTGGGAAATCATCATCATCATCATCATCACTAACAACTCTCCATCTTGGGGAGGGCTATCTTCATCAATATCCTCACAGCTCCAACTCCTCTCAAAGCCTAGTTCATCTGTTGTGTTCAATCTTTGTATCAAAACTATAGATTGGTGCTTGTGGGTGACTAGTAGTGTTGATTACATCTTGTAGTTGATTACTATATGGTTTATTTGGTGGAAGATTATATGTTCAGATCCATTATGCTATTTAATATCCCTCTGATCTTGAGCATGTTTATCATTTGTAAGTAGTTACTTTCGTTCTTGAGGTCACAGGAGAAATCATGTTGCAAGTAATCATGTGAACTTGATATGTGTTTGATATTTTGATGATACGTATGTTGTCATTCTCTTAGTGGTGTCATGTGAACGTCGACTACAGGACACTTCACCATATTTGGGACTAAGGAAATGCATTGTGGAGTAGTTATTAGATGGTGGGTTGCGAGAGTGACATAGGCTTAAACCCTAGTTTATGCGATATTCTGTAAGGGACCGATTGGATCCAAAAGTTTAATGCTATGATTAGAATTTATTCTTAATACTTTTCTCATAGTTGCGGATGCTTGTGAAAGGGTTAATCATAAGTAGGAGGTTTGTTCAAGTAAGAACAACACCTAAGCACCGGTCCACCCACATATCAAATTATCAAAGTACCGAATATGAATTAAGCCAACATGATAAATGTGACTAGATGAAATTTCCGTGTACCCTCAAGAACACTTTGCTCATCATTAGAAACCGTTTTGGCCTGTCCTTTGCTTCAAAAGGATTGGGCTACCTTGCTCCAATTTGTTACTACTTTCGCTACTTGCTCGTTACAAATTATCTTGCTATCAAACTACTCCGCTACTTACAATTTTGGCACTTGCAGACAATACCTTGATGAAAACCACTTGTCATTTCCTTCTGCTCCTTGTTGGGTTCGACACTCTTACTTATCGAAAAGGCCACAATTGACCCCCTATACTTATGGGTCATCAGTGTGGACTAACCATCGCCGGAGAATGTCCCGCCGTCGCTGCGCCCAAGTCTGACCAACCACCAGGGCCAGAGCCGCGCCGCTGCAGACCATCATCGTGTAGGGCCCTTGCTGGACCACTGCCACCCCCCGCGCCGCCCGCTGTCCCCCCCTACCCACGGCCAACACCGAGCAAATCTGGCCGGAGAGCATGGGCACGCACGCCGCCCCATCTGAGTCCACCGTAGCCGCCGCACCGCAACCGCCTACTAGGCCGTTGACGAGCTACCATCAGGCCTCGCGTCGCC
>NC_041387.1:600015569-600121110 GCF_002162155.2 Triticum dicoccoides | reverse complement strand
AAATTTTGATCTTGTTGACAAGAATACCCAAGCTCAGGGGATTCTTCGATCTCGATTGTAAATTTTCTAGCATTTTGCTGTCTATTTTTTTTAACACCAAACAGAGGCCTGCTCTTGAAGAGTACACACACTAGCAAAAAACATGGTTTGCTTGGACAGAGAGTAGTCACTTATTTGGTTGCCAAACATAGGCCCTAGCCACACAATCCCTTTGTGGATTTTTGTAAGTCCACTGTTCCCTGGACGTACTACCTATCCTCACCGTGTCCGACATTTGAACCTCAATAAAGTACTCCTCCAAGCAAAGAATCTTCGACTGTTTTTAAATTCTCAAATGCATATTGTTCTTCTCTTTTTCTCCGGCAAGAACCGGCCGGTCAACATATGCATATTTTTTCCTTAACGTTGTGAATAGACTGATCAACCTGGAGCTAGCTTGCCAAACTCGTTCTCTCTGGCAATCCAAACATTATCCTTGGCGATCGCTCGCCGTAGTTGGCAGGTAGGTAGGTGTGCACCATTGCGCCCGGAGCATCTACTAAAATAGTGGATTGATCAAATCGTGCACACGCAAGAGCTGGAACATTATTAGAGATAGAAAAACAAGAAAATGAAGAAGAAGAAGAAGAAGAAGCGATCGTGTGAAATTATTCGATCGAGCTAGCCAGTTCTGTGGATCAAAGCGTTGTAGACTGACGGCTGAACCACCGTGCGTGCCACTTCGGGCCGGTCTACGGGGAGGGATTGCCAGCCGTAGCCGTATGCCTGCGGCTTAGAGCAACTTCAATTGGATGACCCATTTCGTCCGCCCGCATCTGTTTGAATCAACGTGGACAGAAAAGACGGCCCAACGCGTCGCACGACGATCTAAACGGACGTGCGTCCGCTTTCGTCCGTCTGTCGATCCAATTCCTGTCCATTTTTGAGCCGGATTTGCGTCGGCGTGGACACAATACGGACGCGCGCGCGTCCTCTCTTCTCCCCGCGCGTGCACAACCTCCACCGCCGGCTTCGTGACCAACGCTGACGGCCATTTTTTTTATAAAAAAAGATACATAGATAGTTCTTGCGTACACAGATAAAAGAAAAGATCAACTACTCGTCGCTTTCCGATTCTGATTCGGTAATGTCCTCCTCCGTCGTCTGAATATAGGCGTCATCAGCATGCTCGTCCGCGAAGTCCCACCCCGATGTTTCTCGCAGCCTCAGTCTCATTTGAGCGGTCAGCATTCACGTACGCTTGCCCTCCCGATAGGCGGCTCACTCGGTCCTCCTGGCCTTCCTCTCCGTCCTCCTCTGCTTATAGAACTGACGTTCGTCGACGATGTCCTGCGGGAAGCGTTCGCGCCACACCACCAAGGCTTGCACGTCCATCTCGGCGAAAGTGAGGCGACGCATCCGCCTCCGGTGGACGCGACGATCCTCGTTGGTGAAAAGCCGCGGGAGAGGCGCCAGATCCTGCGCCCGCTGGCTCGACACATCGGGAAAATTCATCTCCCGTCTCGGCCAGCGGAGGCGGCACGCCGCCGCGTCGTACGCGCGGGCCGCCTGCTCAGCGGTGGCGAAGGTGCCAAGGATGAGCCGCTTCTCGCCAAACAAGATCTCGGCGAAGAAGGCGACGGAGGGGCGCTCGCGGACTCCGTGAAAATCCGTAGCGTCGAGGATGCGCATCGACATGCTGGCGCACAGGCGGCGAGGCTAGTGAGAGGGGGAGAGACGAGTGGGCGGCGGTGGCGGACTGAGTGTGAAGGGAGCGCCATCTTTATAACGAACGCCGGCCGTTGCGCGTCAAAATGCGCGCGCGAACACTGCCCGCGGTCCGGAGCGCCAAAGCCAGCGCGCGCTAGGCCGAATTTCCCCCCGCGCGCGAACCTTTCCCGTGCGCTGGCATGGCCGCTGGCATGATCTAAAGCGCGCGCGGTCATGAAATGGGTCGGCGTGTTGGGCGCGCTGCCGACCCAAATCTAAAAGAGGGCGGGCGACGGGCGGGCGGCCGACCCAAACGGACAAAAAGCGGACAAAAGTGCCGTCCGTTTGGGTCGGCCTGTTGGAGTTGCTCTTAAGAGCATCTCTAGCCGAGCCCCCAACACGGTCCTTCCAGGTGATTTTTTCGCGCCGGCGCAAAAAAAAGGCCCAGTCGCGCTCCAGGAACCCGTTTTCGCCGGTTTCGGCCGAAATTAGCGCCGGCGGAGCCAGGCCGAACCAGACACGCTGGGGGGCGCCCGGGGATGCCGAGGGAGCGATTTTGACGCTAACGGGGGAGGGCCCGTCGAGTCAGCGAGACGCCACTTCGTCGCCCTTATCGCCTCGGTTCCCGTGGGAATCAAAGCCAAGGATGGCCAAGGCTGCCACGCTGCTGCGCCGGTCAGCCTCCATTGATGCTCCATTGATGCCTAACCGGCGGCGCAGTGAATGCTCCGCCGACGCGCGTCCCGTCCGCTCCCGCCACGCGTCGCCCGGCATGCAGCCTCCCCGCCACCCCGCTGGGGCTATAAAAGGCGACCACTCCCGCCCAGTGAACGCCACAACCTACCCCTGCATCCGCCTCGCAAAAGCAGCCCTCTCCCCCCTTCCCGCCGACGAGCAAAGATGGACGAGAGGTTTCTAGGCGATGGCGCGGCGGCGAACGGCTTCGGCTGCCGCCACCTCCAAGAGCCGGAGGTGCGCCTCCTCTACGAGGCCGAGTACCCGGCGCCCCCAGACATGCGCGTGCCGGGGGCGTGGAGGCTGAGCGCCGGCGGTGTCCCGGTACCACCGGTGCCCGAAGGGGGGAGGGCACGACAGGTGGAGATCGCCCGCATTCGCTCTTCCCTGACGAAGAAACAGCGGAACGAGCCGATGTACGCATCCGACAGCGAAACGCTGTGGACGATGTACTTCGAGCGCCCCCGCGAGGAGCAGATCGCCTCCGTCAACGACGTCACTCCCCGCGGCTGCCTCAACGCCGAAGGACGGCACGAGTGGTGGGGCATTCCCGGCCGCACCCTCGAGGCTGTCCTCGACCACATCTAGATCGGTAACGTGCCGCGCCTCGAGTACCCGTCGCGGTTGTCCTTCTCTCGCCGCCGCGACAGTTCCTGTACGCCGCGGCGAATGGAGCTGACGTCCTCGTCGTCGGGTTCCGGCTCACTCTCCTCCGGCTCTCCGGCTCTCTGTCCCGTCAAGCCAGAGCCGGAGGAGACACCACAGCGCCCTCATCATCAACGAGGGTGCCCGCCCCTCCCCGCGCTCCCTTCGTCTGGTCCGGTCGAAGCCCGAGCCGGGCCTGCTCCCTGTGAAGCCGGAGCACGTCGACATGGTGGCCCCCAACGACGAGGCCGCTCTAAAATTGGCGAAGGAGGACTACGTTCGGGAGTAGGTGCGCCGCCAGCGCCAGGCGTACGCGGAGCTCCAGGCCCGGCGATGCGACCGCGAGGAGGTCGGTATCATCGTCCTCGACATCGACGAGGAGGGCGAGGCCGGGCCGTCCAGTGCCCCGCCGCGCATCGGCGACCCTGGGCAGGGGTGCAGCAGGGGCGGGGGTGCCTCCGGCGAGGCGTGCGACGACGACGATGACGGCGGCGGCGGCGGCGACTACACCCGCTTCTAAAGGCTTCTCGGCATGTAGATGGCGGACGGTGAACGCGACATAGTGGCTAGCGCAGTTTGGCTAGCGTAGTTTGGCGTAGTTTGCCGTAATTTGCATGTTTTACTTTTTTTTCTACAAATTTTAATGAAATTTCGCCGAACTCGCGGCGACTTGGTGGGCGACGACTGGGGACGGAGTCGGCCTCAAGTGTCAAAATTGCGCCTGTTCGTCCCCAGACGGTTTTTTTCGCCGCCCTGAAAGGCGAACGGCTGAAGATGCTCTAAGGTGAGAGACGACATGATCGTGAAACAGATAGAGTCCACTCCACGTACAACACCCCGCAACAAAAAAGAAAAAAAGAAAAAAAAATAGAGTCCACTCCAAACCCAATTTTCTTTTGCTCACCAACCCCATGTATGTACAAAGAAACTGGAAATTGAAGAAAAATCGGTAGCTGCTCGCTCTAACCTCGACGTGAGTGTACTTGCCCAGAAAACGCATTGCGTGCGTACGTCAGAGGTCGCTGGGCTGTAGCATCGACCGACTACTGTATGCGTATACTTTGTTGGAGAAATAAAAGTTGGCATTATCCACGATTCAATTTTATTTTATTTTATTTAGGCATTATCCATATAAGATAACCAGAGGAGAGTTAGGGTTCCTTTTCACAAGTATATCTGGTTTTTTATTATCCCCCAGATATGACTAAATGACATATTTGCCTCATTTAGTTAATACACCCCCCACCTTATACTTTTAGTTAGTTATAACCATTTTAGGGTTTTACTCCTTTTTATTACACTTCTCCAATCTTTTTTCCTTTTTGATATAGCTTTTCGGTGCCCCTATGCGGCGGTGGGCGTAGCTCCTCTACTTGTGGTGGTGGTTCTGACCAATGTTTGATTTTCACGCCTTCACATCCCGATCCGGCAGGCAGCCAGCCATAGGATTGCTCAGACTCAGGAGGGTGAAATACCTGTTTGGCTTGCCGATGTTTGCAGCAGCCGTTCCCTTCTTGGAGGCCCTACCATGGCTTCTATCTGTGCCCCTCGAGCACTGGGGAACCTCTAGGTCCAATTCTTCGAATTGGAGGACGACAACACCACAACGTTGTTCTCCTTGTTAAAGGCGACGTCTTGTTTGCTCGCGGCATCCCCGGTATTGGTTTTGGGGATGTTGGACTGGACATCATGTTGGTTAGGGCTGCCGCTGAAGGCATGGGCTTCCAGGACGCTATGGACGACTTCAACGGTGCTTCCCCCATGTCCTCTGCCTCCGACTACGCCGGGTCTTGCAGCCCACTTGCCGGTCTTCTAGCGATTTTGGTGTGGGTACGTTGACCTAGTCGAGTTTAAAGCCGTGACCCCGCGGAGGGTGTTCTGGAGAAGCCATGACGCGGTCTGGATTTCCTGTGTCCCTTCTCCTCGCCTTTCATTGCTTGAGTCTGGACTAGGGGGTTTAGTTGTGGTGTTTCCTTGTTTGGACCTAGCATCCCATGTCTCTTGGGCATCATATTCACGCACTTGCGTTTGTGCCATGTGTTGTACCCTTACTTGTACTAATTATATTTCTTCTATCGATGAAAAGATAGGCAAGCTTTGCGTATTCGTGAAGGCAGACAACTCAGATGCATAATCATCGGGCACACCGAATTATTGCATCAAATTCCATCGAATTCGAAATCTTTGATAGGTCCGGACATTTTCTTCGGTGCAAATCTTACATTCATAGGTAAATCGGAGAAGAACAAAACTTGGTAAAAACAGTGAGACACGAAAATGCCAGCACTAGCCTCCCAAGTTGAACACACGTTCGTGCCAGGTTCGTGCGGGCATAGTTTCCCTCTCGTTCTCATCGATGGGCAGGGCAGCTGACCTAACCGTGAGGCCCGTGCCCGACAGGCCAAAATGTCAAATACGTAGTACTCCACATCCGTCGAACGAAACCTAATGTACACGGATGGTTAGGTGCAGTGTCCACGTCCTTTTCTACTTCTCTGGTGATCATGCCGGCCCAACGTGCAGCCACAGCAAGCTGAATCCATCTATAAATGGCTCGTGTCCCTGTGATCCATTCACCAAATTAAGCGATCCACAGAGTAGGAACGTACGCGCGTAGGTGCAGAGCATACAAGAATTTCGATCGATGGAGATTACGAGCAGCACGATGGTGAACCCGGCGTACGCCGTGCCGCACCCGCTCGTCGGCGAGAAGGTGCCGCTGACCGTCTTCGACCGCGCCGCCCTGGACATCTTCGTCCCCACCGTGCTCGCGTACCCCGCGCCGGCGCCGTCCAACGAGGCGCTCAGGGAAGGGCTCCTCAAGGCCGTCGCGCCCTACCCTTACCTGGCGGGGCGCCTCGCCCTCGACGACCACGGCCGGCGCTTCCTCCACGTCAACAACGAGGGCGTGCTCCTGATCGAGGCCACCGTCCCGGTCGACCTGGCGGACGTGCTCGTCGACGGCCGCATGGCCGCTGGCGTCGAGGACCTCTACCCTACGTTACCAGAGGTATTGCTCGCTTGATTTTGCTTCTATCACAACTCACGTCACATCCATGGACATCGTGCATGCATGTACAAGTGCTTACATTTTCTTTTTCATATACAGGAAAACATCGGGGCGGCGCTGCTGCAGATCCAGCTGAACAGGTACAAGTGCGGTGGTCTCGTGGTCGGCATAAGCTGCCACCACCACACCGCCGACGGCCATTCCATGAGCATGTTCTTCACCGCGTGGGCAACGGCGGTGCGCGAGGGTAAGGACTTCACCACGCCGACCCCGTTCCTCGACCGTGCGAGAACTGCGTTGCCTCGAATCACGCCGACGCCGGTGTTCGATCACCGGTCACTGGAGTTCACGTGTGGAGATGGAGACGCCTACGCCGTCGTCCCCATGGATAGGATAAAAAACCTCACCCTGGACTTCACGGCCGAGTTCGTCGCCGACCTCAAATCCCGCGTGGGCACACGTTGCAGCACCTTCCAGTGCCTACTAGCGCACGTCTGGAAGAAGCTCACGGCGGCGCGGGGCCTGAAGCCGGAGGAGTTCACCAAGGTGAGGCTGGCCGTGAACTGCAGGGGTAGGGCCGACCCTCCTGTGCCGATGGACTTCTTCGGGAACATGGTGCTCTGGGCTTTTCCAAGGCTTCAGGTCCGGGACATCCTGAACTCGAGCTACGGCAGCGTGGTCGGCGTCATCCGCGACGCCGTGGCGCGCATCGACGACCAGTACGTGCAGTCCTTCGTGGACTTCGGCGGAGTGGCGGACGCGAACGGGGAGGAGCTCGTCGCGACGGCGGCCGCTGCCGGCACGATGTTCTGCCCGGACGCAGAGGTGGACAGCTGGCTGGGATTCAGGTTCCACCAGCTCGATTTTGGCACCGGCGCACCGTCCGCTTTCGTGCCGCCGGACTTGCCTTTCGAGGGGCTCATGATCTTCATGCCGTCGCGCAAGGCGAACGGTGGCGTCGATCTCTTCATGGCCGTCGCGGAGGAGCACGTCGCGGCGTTCCAGCAGATCTGCTACTCGTTAGATTGATCGACCCGCCAGGGGCAAGATGGAATCGCTTCCGCTTGCATTCATGGATGCATGTCATTAGAAATGTCACGTTTATTACTACGAAACAATTGCACTGGAATTATGCAGTGTATGTACTTTTTTTTAGGGGTATGCAGTGTATGTACTGTATGTAGATGTCATCTGTAAAATCACCTGCACTTGAGTTGTTAGCCAAAAACGTGGAGGTTGACCTGTGTAAGTAGTTCGATCATTTAAGAATAAAAATATTTATGAGAACTCTTTTTTTAAAACCTTTTTTTTTGAGAACTCTCAATTGCAACCTTTTGGTTGTTGGAGTGTCTACAGATATTCGATTTAAGAAGGATAAAAAGAATCTTTCGAACTCATGATTATGTTTTGGGAATGGCTAGATGTAAGTTGCCCAATTTTCAAATGAGCGCTGCTATGCAAACTATAAAAATATGGCCGATTCACGGCCGACACGCTACGGCTCCCGCGCAGCCTGGCCGCGCCGCCTCCCCCTTACTGCGGCCCACCGTCTTAATGCCGCCCCCTGGCCATCTCTCTAGCCCCAACAATGACCGTTTTTTCTCCGGCGAACTTGAACCACCGCCGTTCTTCCGCCCCCACCCCCACCCTAAGATAGATGATGGGGTAGCCCTCCGGTGAGCCGCTTCCTTCTCCTTCCTTCCCTACGACCACCTTCCTTCTCCTTCCTTTCTTCAAAATCAACTGACTACAAATAGCTAAAGTCAGTCGACTGATATCTCGAGACTGGGAACTTACAGGTTCATTAGAAACGTATGATGAGGGACTAGATAGCTCAAGACAGTGGTTTTCCTCCTCGGACGATCAAAGAGATATTCTTAGGGCCCTCTCGATGTGACGGCATCCATCATTGTCCGTCCAGATACAACGTGACTTGCTCATGGATATGCCAGAACACGTGAATGAGAAAAGAGAATAAAACCGGTAACGAGGAGATTGGCATAGTGACAATGTGTTTGACTCACGAGAATGCCAATATATCTTACCTCTTCCAAAGTGTCGTCAAGCAAAAGTTATAGCATATTGTAGCTAAAGGTTCACTCGAATATCATTCGTGTGAGTATAGAGGTCAATATGGATGTCCATAGTTCTGTTATTGACCATTGATCGAAAGGTTTTTGTGTCATATCTATATTTCACCGAACCTGCAGGGCCACACGCTTAAGAAACTTTGATCTGTTGAGTAGTAGATAAGTTAGGAGCATAGGAGAATATCACCAGAAAAGTTTCGGAGATAAAAAAATTATATTGAGAGAGAACCGTAAGAGTTTTGGAGAAACCGAAAGCGTTTCGAAGAAAACCGGATAGGTGGAAATGGTTATGGAGGATGTAATAATAGTGTAGGAGGGCTCCAGAATTTAATGGGAGCCCCTTGGAAATATTATAGGCGTCATGGGCTGCCCAAAATAGGCTAGGCCTATTAGGGGGCAGACACATGGGCCTTAAGGCCCATGTAGGTGCCCCCTTTTGCCTTGCCCCCTGAGGGAGTCCTGGATAAGGGGGTATCCGGGCAGCCGGACTATATACTTTGGCTGGACTGTTGGACTATGAAGATACAAGATTGAAGACTTCGTCCCGTGTCTGGATGGGACTCTCCTTGGTGTGGAAGGCAAGCTTGGCGATCCGGATGATAGATCTCCTTCTCTGTAACCGACTCTGTGTAACCCTAGCTCCCTCCGGTGTCTATATAAACTGGAGGGTTTTAGTCCGTAGGACAACATAATCATAATCATAGGCTAGCTCCTAGGGTTTAGCCTCTACGATCTCGTGGTAGATCTACTCTTGTAATACTCATATCATCAAGATCAATCAAGTAGGAAGTAGGGTATTACCTCCATCGAGAGGGCCCGAACCTGGGTAAACATCATGTCCCCAGTCTCCTGTTACCGTTAGCCTTAGACGCACAGTTCGGGACCCCCTACCCGAGATCCACCGGTTTTGACACCGACACCCTCCCCCCAAGTGGGGGAGTGCAGTTAGGGTCTGGGGAGGGGCCCCGCCTCCTTGGATGCCGCCCCAAGGGAAGGAGGTCCCTCCTCCAAGTCGGCCTCCCCCTCCCTCCATGTATATATACCCATGGGGGCGCCCCTATTGCGACACAATTTTGTGTGCATCTCGGGTGCCCCCTCACCCCCTATAGTTTTACCAAGATAGTTCTTCTCCCCAAAGAGCTGCTCCTCCCGCCACTTCTACTCCGGCAATGTTTAGCTCTCTGATACGTCTCCAACGTATCTATAATTTGTTATTGTTCCATGCTATTATATTATTTGTTTTGGATGCTTAAAAGACATTTATATGCTATTTTATATTATTGTTGGGACTAACCTATTAACCGAGCACCCAGTGCTAGTTTCTGTTTTTTTGCCTATTTTAGAGTTTCACAGAAAAGGAATAGCAAACGGGGTCCAAACGGAATGAAACCTTCGCGATGATCTTTCTTGGACCAAAAGCAAACTAGAAGACTTGGAGATGAAGTCAGAGACGCAACAAGGAAGCCATGAGTCAGGAGGGTGCGCCCAGGGGGGTAGGGCGCGCTCCCCACCCTCGTAGGGCCCTCGCAGCTTCCCTGACCTAGTTCCTTTGCCTATATATACTCTTATACCCTGAAAACATCCAGGAGAGCCATGAAACCACTTTCCCACCGCCGCAACCTTCTGTACCCGTGAGATCCCATCTAGGGGCCTTTTCTGGCATCCTGCCAGAGGGGGATTCGATCACGGAGGGCTTCTACATCAATACCATTACCTCTCCAATGAAGCATGAGTAGTTTACCATAGACCTTCGGGTCCATAATTATTAGCTAGATATCTTCTTCTCTCTCTTTGATTCTCAATACCATGTTCTCCTCGATGTTCTTGGAGATCTATTCGATGTAATATTATTTTGTGGTGTGCTTGCCGAGATCCGATGAATTGTCGATTTATGATCAAGATTATCTATGAATATTATTTGGTTCTTCTCTGAATTCTTATATGCATGATTTGATATCTTTGCAAGTCTCTTCGAATTTTTGGTTTAGTTTGGCCTACTAGATTGATCTTTCTTGCAATGGGAGAAGTGCTTAGCTTTGGGTTCAATCTTGCAGTGTCCTTTCCCAGTGACGGTAGGGGCATCAAGGCACGTATTGTATTGTTGCCATCGAGGATAAAAAGATGGGGCTGTCATCATATTGATTGAGTTAATTCCTCTACATCATGTCATCTTACTTAATGTGTTACTCCATTCTTTATGAACTTAATACTCTAGATGCATGCTGGATAGCGATCGATGTGTGGAGTAATAGTAGTAGATGCAGGCAGGAGTCGGTCTACTTGACACGGACGTGATGCCTATGTTCATGCTCATTGCCTTAGATATCATCATAACTATGCGCTTTTCTACTCGGCAGTAATTTGTTCACCAACCGTAATATTTGCTATCTTTAGAGAAGCCACTAGTGAAACCTATGGCCCCCGGGTCTCTTTTCCATTATACTGAATCTCTTTTACATCTTACTAGTTTTTGATCTAATCTTTTACCTTCCGGTATATAAACCAAATATACCAAAAATATTTACATTACCGTTTCTCTATCTCTATCAGATCTCACTTTTGCAAGTGATCGAGAAGGGATTGACAACTCCTTTATCGCGTTGGGTGCAATTTGTTGATTGTTTGTGCAGGTATTCGGTGACTTGTGCGTTGTCTCCTACTGGATTGATACCTTGGTTCTCAAAACTGAGGGAAATACTTACGCTACTTTGCTGCATCACCCTTTCCTCTTCAAGGAAAACCAATGCAAGCTCAAGAGGTAGCACTCTCAACGGTGAAGCACTGGATCACTAGTGTCATATGCATGCAATCCAAAGAGGGGCATGTCTTTGATTCTTGTTTGAGGGAACTGTTCATGGGACGGTTCGAGGGACTTCAAGATGATCTTCACCAACTCTTCTTCCGCTGCAACTGGAAGTTGGTAACGATCAGATCTAACCTAGTTGACAACATAGTTGCAAGGTTGATTCTCACCTGCAAAAATCCTTGCAAAAGACATCATTGGCGAATATTGGGATCATTGTGAGGGCATGACATCTCAAAGTATGCATGCTAAATCCACGGATCATGTGATGTAACTGCCCCAAGAATGATGGTTGGATCATGGCAACACCCTTTGTATTGACCTTTCCTTGCCACCAGACAATTCTTCCCTGTTCAATGCAGACAATCAATGGATCCAAGCATCACTGACCAACTTCTTTCTTCGCTTTCTGCCATGATTCTCTCGGTATCTTCAGCAGTGGGAGCCCTTAAGTACTCCAACCCATAGATCCGTCCATAGCTACACAGAATCATCTCACACACTCAAGGATGATATCTTCCCCAATGCGAACATCGTCATCAATGGCATGATCGGGCATCCATAAGCAAGCACTCAAATGACTATTGTAATATTCAACAATGGACTTGCACTTGACGTTCCCGTTGCATTCCTTCTTACATGGAACAAAGGATTGCATTTCTCCATAGCTTTTACAATGGCGTTGAAGAGATCCCGGTGCATACAGAATTGGCGCCGAGATAATTAGGGGGTTATACTGCATTCGGTGCAAAGTAATCCCTCACTAGACCATCATGGCCCGTGATCTTATCTCGGAGAAATCCTTCGACCAACCCTAAATTATTCCTCCATCATGACCACGGCAACCGCCAACTCGAAATCATCATCTTCTTCTTCCTCCAATGATGATTGATCATCGAAGATAATCTCCCACAACCTATTCATCTAAACAATGGAAGGTTCCATGATCCATTTGAGACCTTTCTTCGATAAAAAATAGAAAAATACATAGGAAAATATAATAATCACAAAGGCAATTTGGCAAACACCTTGTGGGCAGATGGGGCAGAGAGACGGTAGTTGGTGAAAGAGCTCTGGCTAGGGCCGTATGCGGCGGAGGACTCCCGCGACACTACCTAGCAGGATTTAGAGTCGAATCCCAAGAAATGGAGGCGAAGAACATGGACATGATGTAGGGGTGGCAATGGGGGTGACTGGGGCGTTCTACTTGGCTGGTTCCTACGCCATTATTCGGCTAGGGATTGCACTCAAGCTTGCCACACCATCTCCAACGTCTCTTCGATTTCTGGTGGAAAATGGACCTCGATGGTGACTGGGAGAAGGCACGCGATAGTGGCCTCATCACCGGTGGGGCTGTGAGCTGGCGACGCTGAACGGTTCCACCGCAAGGGATTGACGGCAGCGGTGAGAGGCGAGGCAAAGCAAATCAGCACCAAGAGGAAGGTTGGACGACTGCCTAAATTTACTGAGAAGCTGCATTTCCAGAGAAAATTGGGCTTGAGGTTGCGTTTTAAGGGATGCAAATCCATATTTTTGAATGGGTATTAGTTTGAGGGATTTGCGAGATATGCCTTAATCCTTTAAACCAAATTTTGTTGCTCCATATAATTTTTGGGATCTGTGTGTGAACTTAATTTTTGGGAACGGTTCCGCTGATGGGGATCACCGTTGATGGTGAGAGGCGAAGCGAGGCAAATCAGCGCCGCGAGGAAGCTCGGACGGCCACCTAAATATACTAAGAAGCTGTGTTTCCAAAGAAATTAGGTTAGAGGTTGCATTTTAAGGGCTGCAAAGCTATATTTTTTATGGACTATTGGTTTGAGGGAGTTGCCAGATAGCTTTAATGCCTCAAACAGGAATCCTCTATATCTAATTTTTTAGTTTTGCAAGCACATCTAGATGTGCCCTAGGGGCATCTCCAACGGCAACCCCCAAATTTCCTCCCGTGTCCATCCACGGATAGGGGGGGGGGGACCGGTCCGCGGACACGGATGCAGGAGGCGGCCATTTGCTCCTTGTGAGATGTGTTGGTATTTTCTCCGAAGAGAAGATGAGAAGCAGCATAGTAGAGATAAGCATTTCCCTTGGTGAGAACCAAGGTATCAATCTAGTAGGAGAATCACGCAAAGCCTCATGAACATCATCTGCACACACAAAAGCAAGTACTTGCACCCAACGCGGGCAAGAGGGTTATCAATTCCCTTGAACTCGTTAGTTGCAAGGATCATCTTGTAGTGATAGATAGATAAATTGCAAAACAAAATAAATGATAAAAATTGCAGCAAGGATATTTTGTTTATATATATATATGTGTGTGTGTGTGTGTGTGTGTGTGTGTGTGTGTGTGTTAGAAGTAGACCTGGGGCCATAGTTTTCACTGGACGCTTCTCTCTCGAAAACATTGCATACGGTGGGTGAACAAATTACCGTTGGGCAATTGATAGAAAAGCGCATAGTTATGACAATATCCAAGGCAATGATCATGTATATAGGCATCACGTCCAAGACAAGTAGACCGACTTCTGCCTGCATCTAAGGTATTAATTTAATAAAAGAGTAACACATTAAGCAAGATGACATGATATAGACAAAGTAAACTCAACTAATATGAATAAACCTCTTCATTTTACCCTTAATGACAACAATACAAGATGTGTATTGCCCCTTTGTGTCACTGGGATAGAGACCGCAAGATTGAACCCATCACAAAGCACCTCTCCCGCTGAAGATAAATCAATCTACTTGGCCAAACCAAATGGATAGATCGAAGAGAAATATAAAGCTATAAAAATCATGCATAATAAATTTCAGAAAAGACTCAATTACTTATCATGAATATTCAAATTATAAACCCCCAATTCATACGATCCCAACAAGCGCACCGCAAAAAAAGATTCCATCGCATAGAACTCCAAGAACATCCAGGAGAACATTATATTGAAGATCAAAGAGAGAGAAGAAGTCATCTAGCTAACAGCTATGGACTCGTAGGTCCGTGGTGAACTAATCAGACATCATCGAAAGGCAGCAAGGATGATGTAGAAGCCCTCCGTGATTGATGCCCCCTTTGGAAGAGTACCGGAAAAGGCCTCTAGATGGGATCGCACAAGAATAGAAGCTTGCGGCTGCGGAAAAAGTGTTTCCGGTAGCTCTCTGGTATATTGGGAATATTTGAGAAATTATAGAGGCGGAATTAGGTTAAGAGGTGCCACGAGGGGCCCACAACCTCAGGGGTGTTGGGGAACGTAGTAATTTGAAAAAAATTCCTACGCACACGCAAGATCATGGTGATGCATAGCAACGAGAGGGGAGAGTGTGTCCACGTACCCTCGTAGACAGAAAGCGGAAGCGTTAGAACAACGCGGTTGATATAGTCGTACGTCTTCACGGCCCGACCCATCAAGCACCGAAACTACGACACCTCCGAGTTCTTGCACACGTTCAGCTCGATGACGTCCCTCGAACTCCGATCCAGCCGAGTGTCGAGGGAGAGTTCCGTCAGCACGACGGCGTGGTGACGATGATGATATTCTACCGACGCAGGGCTTCGCCTAAGCACCGCTACAATATTATCGAGGTGGATTATGGTGGAGGGGGGCACCACACACGACTAAGAGATCAAGAGATCAATTGTTATGTCTAGATGTGCCCCCCTGCCCGCGTATATAAAGGATCAAGGGGGAGGGGGCGGCCGGCCAGGAGGAGGTGCGCCAAGGGAGGAGTCCTACTCCCACCGGGAGTAGGACTCCTCCTTCCCTTGTTGGAGTAGGAGAGAAGGAAAGAGGGGGAGAGGAGGAAGGAAAAGGGGGCTGCACCCCTTGTCCAATTCGGACCAGAGGGGGGCTGCGCGCCTCCTTCCTTTCGGCCTCTCTCCTCTATTCCCGTATGGCCCAATAAGGCCCATATACTCCCCGGCGAATTCCAGTAACTCTCCGGTACTCCGAAAAATACCCGAACCACTCGGAACGTTTCCGAAGTCCGAATATAGTCGTCCAATATATCGATCTTTACGTCTCGACCATTTCGAGACTCCTCGTCATGTCCCCGATCTCATCCGGGACTCCGAACTCCTTCGGTACATCAAAACACATAAACTCATAATATAACTGTCATCGAAACCTTAAGCGTGCGGACCCTACGGGTTCAAGAACAATGTAGACATGACCGAGACACGTCTCCGGTCAATAACCAATAGCGGAACATGGATGCTCATATTGGTTCCCACATATTCTACGAAGAACTTTATCGGTCAGACAGCATAACAACATACGTTGTTCCCTTTGTCATTGGTATGTTACTTGCCCGAGATACGATCATAGGTATCTCAATACCTAGTTCAATCTCGTTACCGGCAAGTCTCTTTACTCGTTCCGTAACACATTATCTCGCAACTAACTCATTAGTCACATTGCTTGCAAGGCTTAAGTGATGTGCATTACCGAGAGGGCCCAGAGATACCTCTCCGACAATCGGAGTGACAAATCCTAATCTCGAAATACGCCAACCCAACAAGTACCTTTGGAGACACCGGTAGAGCACCTTTATAATCACCCAGTTACGTTGTGACGTTTGGTAGCACACAAAGTGTTCTTCCGATAAACGGGAGTTGCATAATCTCATAGTCATAGGAACATGTATAAGTCATGAAGAAAGCAATAGCAACATACTAAACGATCAAGTACTAAGCTAACGGAATGGGTCAAGTCAATCACATCATTCTCCTAATGATGTGATCCCGTTAATCAAATGACAACTCATGTCTATGGTTAGGAAACATAATCATCTTCGATTAACGAGCTATTCAAGTAGAGGCATACTAGTGACACTCTGTTTGTCTATGTATTCACACATGTATCATGTTTCCGGTTAATACAATTCTAGCATGAATAATAAACATTTATCATAATATAAGGAAATAAATAATAACTTTATTATTGCCTCTAGGGCATATTTCCTTCAGTCTCCCACTTGCACTAGAGTCAATAATCTAGTTCGCATCGCCATGTGATTCAACACCAATATTCACATCATGTGATTAATACCCGTAGTTCACATTGTCATGTGATCAACATCCAAAGGGTTTACTAGAGTCAATAATCTAGTTCACATCGCTATGTGATTAACACCCAAAGAGTACTAAGGTACGATCATGTTTTGCTTGTGAGAGAAGTTTAGTCAACGGGTCTGTCACATTCAGAGCCGTATGTATTTTGCAAATATTCTATGTCTAAAATGCTCTGCACGGAGATACTATAGCTAATTGCTCCCACTTTCAATATGTATCCAGATAGAGACTTACAGTCATTTGGATCGGTGTAAAAGCTTGCACCGATGTAACTCTTTACGACGGGCTCTTTTTATCACCTCCATAATCGAGAAACATCTCCTTAGTCCTCACTAAGAATATTATTGACCGCTGTCCAGTGATCTACTCTTAGATCAAAATTGTATTCCTTTGCCAAACTCAGAGCAAGGTATACAATAGGTCTGGTACACAGCATAGCATACTTTATAGAACCTATGACTGAGGCATAGGGAATGACTTTTTCATTCTCTTTCTATTTTCTGCCATGGTCGGGTTTTGAGTCTTACTCAACTTCACACCTTGCAACACATGCAAGAACTCTTTCTTTCACTGTTCCATTTTGAACTACTTCAAAATCTTGTCAAGGTATGTACTCATTGAAAAATCTTATCAAGCGTCTTGATCTATCTCTATAGATCTTGATGCTCAATGTGTAAGCAGCTTCACCGAGGTCTTTCTTTGAAAAACTCCTTTCAAACACTCCTTTATGCTTTCCAGAAAATTCTACATCATTTTCGATCAACAATATGTCATTCACATATACTTATCAGAAAGGTTGTAGTGCTCCCACTCACTTTCTTGTAAATACATGCCTTTCCAAAAGTCTGTATAAAACCATATGCTTTGATCAACTCATCAAAGCGTATATTCCAACTCCGAGATGCTTGCACCAGTCCATTGATGGATCACTAGAGCTTGCACATTTTGTTAGCACCTTTCGGATCGACAAAACCTTCTGGTTGCATCATATACAACTCTTCTTCCTGAAATCCATTCAGGAACACAGTTTTGATATCCATTTGCCAGATTTCATAAAATGTGGCAATTGCTAACACGATTCGGATAGACTTAAGCATCGTTACGAGTGAGAAAATCTCATCATATTCAACACCTTTGAACTTGTCGAAAACCTTTCGCAACAAGTCGAGCTTTGTAGATAGTAACACTACTATCAGTGTCCGTCTTCCTCTAGAAGATCCATTTATTTAACTTGGCTTGCTGATCATCGAGCAAGTCAACCAAAGTCCATACTTTGTTCTCATACATGGATCCTATCTCAGATTTTATGGCTTCAAGCCATTTCGCGGAATCTGGGCTCATCATTGCTTCCTCATAGTTTGTAGGTTCATCATGGTCTAGTAACATGACTTCCAGAACAGGATTACCGTACCACTATGGTGCGGATCTTACTCTGGAAGACCTACGAGGTTCGGTAGTAACTTGATCTGAAGTTTCATGATAATCATCATTAGCTTCCTCAGTAATTGGTGTAGGAATCACTAGAACCGATTTCTGTGATTAACTACTTTCCAATTCGGGAGAAGGTACAATTACCTTATCAAGCTCTACTTTCCTCCCACTCACTTCTTTCGAGAGAGAAAACTCCTTCTCTAGAAAGGATCCATCTTAGCAACGAATATCTTGCTTTCGGATCAGTGATAGAAGGTGTACCCAATAGTTTCCTTTGGGTATTCTATGAAGACGCACTTCTTCGATTTGGGTTCGAGCTTTATCAGGTTGAAACTTTTCCACATAAGCAACACAGTCCCAAACTTTAAGAAATGACAACTTTGGTTTCTTGCCAAACCATAGTTCATAAGGCGTCGTCTCAAACGGATTTTGATGGTGCCCTATTTAAAGTGAATGCAATTGTCTCTAATGCATAACCCCAAAATGATAGTGGTAAAGCGGTAAGATACATCATAGATCGCACATATCCAATAAAGTGTGGTTACGACGTTCGAACACACCATAACGTTGTGGTGTTCCAGGTGGCGTGAGTTGTGAAACTATTCCACATTGTTTTAATTGAAGACCAAACTCGTAATTCAAATATTCATCTCCATGATCAGATCGCAGAAACTTTATTTTCTTGTTACGATGAATTTCCACTTCACTCTGAAATTCTTTGAACCTTTCAACTGTTTCAGACTTATGTTTCATCAAGTAGATACACCCATATCTGCTCAAATCATCTGTGAAGGTCGGAAAATAACGATACCCGCCACGAGCCTTAATACTCATTGGCCTGCATACATCAGTATGTATTATTTCCAACAAGTCAGTAGCGCGTTCCTTTGTTCCGGAGAATGGAGTTTTAGTCATCTTGCCCAAAAGGCATGGTTCGCAAGCATCAAATGATTCATAACCAAGTGATTCTGAAAATCCATCTTTATGGATTTTCTTCATGCGCTTTACACCGATATGACCCAAACGGCAGTGCCACATATAAGTTTGCACTATCATTATTAACTTTGCATCTTTTGGCATCAATATTATGAATTTGTGTATCACTACAATCGAGATCCAACAAACTATTTTCATTGGGTGTATGACCATTGAAGGTTTTATTCATGTAAACAGGACAACAATTATTCTCTGACTTTAAATGAATAACCTTATTGCAATAAACATGATCAAATCATATTTATGCTCAACACAAACACCAAATAACATTTATTTAGGTTTAACACTAATCCTGAAAGTATAGGGAGTGTGCGATGATGATCATATCAATCTTGGAACCATTTCCAACACACATCGTCACTTCACTCTCAACTAGTCTCTGTCTATTCTGTAACTCCTGTTTCGAGTTACTAATTTTAGCAACCGAACAAGTATCAAATACTCAGGGGCTACTATAAACACTAGTAAGGCACACATCAATAACCAGTATATCAAATATACCCTTGTTCACTTTGCCATCCTTATTATCCACCAAATATTCAGGGCATTTCCGCTTCCAGTGACCATTTCCTTTGTAGTAGAAGCACTCAGTTTCAGGCTTTGATCCAGCATTGGGCTTCTTTACGGGAGTGACAACTTGCTTGCCATTCTACTTGAAGTTTCCCTTTCTTTCCCTTTGCCCTTTTCTTGAAACCAGTGGTCTTGTCAATCATCAACACTTGATGCTCTTTTTCTTGATTTCTACCTTCATCGATTTCAACATCACGAAGAGCTCGGGAATCATTTTCATCATCCCTTGCATACTATAGTTCATCACGAAGTTCTAGTAACTTCGTGATGGTGACTAGAGAATTCTGTCAATCACTATCTTATCTGGAAGATTAACTCCCACTTGATTCAAGCGATTGTAGCACCCAGACAATCTGAGCACATGCTCACTAGTTGAGCGATTCTCCTCCATCTTTTAGCTATAAAACTTGTTGGAGACTTCATATCTCTCAACTCAGGTAATTGCTTGAAATATTAACTTCAACTCCTGGAACATCTCATATGGTCCATGACGTTCAAAACGTCTTTGAAGTCCTGATTCTAAGCCGTTAAGCATGGTGCACTAAACTATCAAGTAGTCATCATATTGAGCTAGCCACACGTTCATAACGTCTGCATCTGCTCCTGCAATAGGTCTGTCACCTAGCGGTACATCAAGGACATAATTCTTCTGTGCAGCAATGAGGATAAACCTCAGATCACGGACCCAGTCCACATCATTGCTACTATCATCTTTCAACTTAGTTTTCTCTAGGAACATATATAAAATATAGGGAAGCAACAACACGAGCTATTGATCTACAACATAATTTGCAAAATACTACCAGGACTAAGTTCATGATAAATTAAAGTTCAATTAATCATATTACTTAAGAACTCCCACTTAGATAGAAATCCCTCTTGTCATCTAAGTGATCACGTGATCCAAATCAACTAAACCATGTCCGATCATCACGTGAGATGGAGTAGTTTCAATGGTGAACATCACTATGTTGATCATATCTACTATATGATTCACGCTCGACCTTTCGGTCTTCGTGTTCTGAGGCCATATCTTTTATATGCTAGGCTCGTCAAGTTTAACCTGAGTATTCCGCGTGTGTAACTGTTTTGCACCCGTTGTATTTGAACGTAGAGCCTATCACACCCGATCATCACGTGGTGTCTCAGCATGAAGAACTTTCGCAACGGTGCATACTCAGGGAGAACACTTATACTTTGATAATTTAGTGAGAGATCATCTTAAAATGCTATCGTCAATCAAAGCAAGATAAGATGCATAAAAGATAAACATCACATGCAATCAATATAAGTGATATGATATGGCCATCATCATCTTGTGCTTGTGATCTCCATCTCCGAAGCACCGTCATGATTCCCATCGTCACCGGTGCGACACCTTGATCTCCATCGTAGCATCGTTGTCATCTCGCCAATCTTATGCTTCTACGACTATCGCTACCGCTTAGTGATAAAGTAAAGCATTACAGGGCGATTGTATTGCATACAATAAAGCGACAACCATATGGCTCCTGCCAGTTGATGATAACTCGGTTACAAAACATGATCATCTCATACAATAAAATATAGCATCATGTCTTGACCATATCACATCACAACATGCCCTGCAAAAACAAGTTAGACGTCCTCTACTTTGTTGTTGCAAGTTTTACGTGGCTGCTACGGGCTTAGCAAGAACGGTTCTTACCTACGCATCAAAACCACAATGATAGTTTGTCAAGTTGGTGTTGTTTTAACCTTCGCAAGGACCGGGCGTAGCCACACTCGGTTCAACTAAAGTGAGAGAGACAGACACCCGCCGGTCACCTTTAAGCAACGAGTGCTCGCAACGGTGAGACCAGTCTCGCGTAAGCGTACGCGTAATGTCGGTCCGGGCTGCTTCATCTCACAATACCGCCGAATCAAAGTATGACATGCTGGTAAGCAGTATGACTTATATCGCCCACAACTCACTTGTGTTCTACTCGTGCATATGACATCTACGCATAAAACCAGGCTCGGATGCCACTGTTGGGGAACGTAGTAATTTCAAAAAAATTCCTACGCATATGCAAGATGATGGTGAGGCATAGCAACGAGAGGGGAGAGTGTGTCCACGTACCCTCGTAGACCGAAAGCGGAAGCGTTAGAACAACGCGGTTGATGTAGTCGTACGTCTTCACGGCCCGACCGATCAAGCACCGAAACTACGACACCTCCGAGTTCTTGCACACGTTCATCTCGATGACGTCCCTCGAACTCCGATCCAGCCGAGTGTCGAGGGAGAGTTCCGTCAGCACGACGGCGTGATGACTATGATGATGTTCTACCGACGCAGGGCTTCGCCTAAGCACTGCTACGATATTATCGAGGTGGATTATGGTGGAGGGGGGCACCGCACACGGCTAAGAGATCAAGAGATCAATTGTTGTGTCTAGAGGTGCCCCTGCCCGCGTATATAAAGGATCAAGGGGGAGGGGCTTCCGGCCAGGAGGAGGCGCGCCAAGGGGGGAGTCCTACTCCCACCGGGAGTAGGACTCCTCCTTCCCTTGTTGGAGTAGGAGAGAAGGAAAGAGGGGGAGAGGAGGAAGGAAAAGGGGGCTGCACCCCTTGTACATTCGGACCAGAGGGGGGCTGCACGCCTCCTTCCTTTCGGCTTCTCTCCTCTATTCCCGTATGGCCCAATAAGGCCCATATACTCCCCGGCGAATTCCAGTAACTCTCCGGTACTCCGAAAAATACCCGAATCACTCAGAACCTTTCCGAAGTCCGAATATAGTCGTCCAATATATCGATCTTTATGTCTCGACCATTTCGAGACTCCTTGTCATGTCCCCGGTCTCATCCAGGACTCCGAACTTCTTTGGTACATCCAAACACATAAACTCATAATATAACTGTCATCGAAACCTTAAGCGTGCGGACCCTATGGGTTCGAGAACAATGTAGACATGACCGAGACACATCTCCGGTCAATAACCAATAGCGTAACCTGGATGCTCATATTGGTTCCCACATATTCTACGAAGATCTTTATCGGTCAGACCACAAAACAACATATGTTGTTCCCTTTGTCATCAGTATGTTACTTGCCCGAGATTCGATCGTCAGTATCTCAATACCTATTTCAATCTCGTTACCGGCAAGTCTCTTTACTCGTTCTGTAACACATTATTTCGCAACTAACTCATTAGTCACATTGCTTGCAAGGCTTAAGTGATGTGCATTACCGAGAAGGCCCAGAGATACCTCTCCGACAATTGGAGTGACAAATCCTAATCTCGAAATACGCCAACCCAACAAGTACCTTTGGAGACACCTGTAGAGCACCTTTATAATCACCCAGTTACGTTGTGACGTTTGATAGCACACAAAGTGTTCCTCCAGTAAACGGGAGTTGCATAATTGCATAGTCATAGGAACATGTATAAGTCATGAAGAAAGCAATAGCAACATACTAAACGATCAAGCGCTAAGCTAACAGAATGGGTCAAGTCAATCACATCATTCTCCTAATGATGTGATCCCATTAATCAAATGACAACTCATGTCTATGGTTAGGAAACATAACCATCTTCGATTAACGAGCTAGTCAAGTAGAGGCATACTAGTGACACTCTGTTTGTCTTTGTATTGACACATGTATCATGTTCCCGGTTAATACAATTCTAGCATGATTAATAAACATTTATCATGATATAAGGAAATAAATAATAACTTTATTATTGCCTCTAGGGCATATTTCCTTCAAGGCGGTGCCCCCCGGCGCGTCTGCTGAGCTTGTTGCTCCCTCGTGACTCTTCTGGTCCTCACCCGAATCTTTGTGGGTCCCTTTTCGTCCAAAAAAATTAACCAATGATTTTTCTCTATTTAAACCTCGTTTGATATTGACTTTCTGAAAAGCCAAAAACAAGTTAAAAATAGCAACTGGCACTAGGCACCAGGTTAATACTATAAATGCATATAAATAAACCAGACAAAATTATAGATACTATAATAGCATGGAACAATAAAAAATTATAGATACATTGGAGACATATTACCATCCAACAATAGCCGCATACATTTCAACCCGCATTTAAATAAACCAGACAAAATTCATGCAAGCTGGCTGATATTCATCAAAGTTTGGATAGAAAATAGCACAAATCATCCATACATAGCATTGATACGTCTCCAACCTATCTATAATTTATGAAGTATTCATGCCATGTTTACACCAATTTTATATGGTTTTGATTTGGATGGAACTAACCCGAACCAATGCTATTTTTAGTATAACTATTGTGGTGTTGTTTTTTGTGCAGAAATTAAAGTTCTCCAAATGCAACAAAACTTTTTGACGATTTTTTTGGAACAAAAGAGGCACTAGAATCTTTGTGGGAGGGCCAGAAGAGACACGAGGTAGGCACAAACCACCAGGGTGCACCAGAGGGGCCTGGCTTGCCCCGGTGGGTTGTGGTCACCTCGAGGCCCATATTCATGTGATTCCAACGCTGAAAAATCCCAAAAATAGGGAAACCATTATAAATAACCCTAGATCAGAAGTTCCACCACCACAAGCCTCTGTAGCCATGAAAAACTAATATAGACCCCGTTCTGGCACTCTGCCAAAGGGGGAAATCATCATCGGTGGCCATCTTCATCATCCCAGCGGCCACCATGATGAGGAGGGAGTAGTCCACCCTCGAGGCTGAGGGTTTGTACCAGTAGCTATGTGTTTAATCTCTCTCTCTCTCTCTCGTGTTCTTGCGATGTCAAAATCTTGATGTACTGCGGGCTTTGTTAGTATAGTTAGATCATATTGTGTTTTCCCCTGTCTATCTTGTTGTGAATTGAGTTTTCCCTTCGAGATTTTGTTTATCGGATTGAATACTTGTATGGATTTGATAACACTTGATGTATGTCTTGCTATGAATACCCATGGTGATAATGGGGTATCATATTGATTCACTTGATATGTGTTTTGGCACTCAACTCGCGGATTCCCGAGTTGACATTGGGGTAATCTATGCATAGGGTTTGATGCACGTTCTCGTCTTTGTTTCTCCGGTAGAAATCTTGGGGCACTCTTTGAGGTTCTTTGTGTTGGATTAAGTATTATGAATCTGAATTTGTTCGATGCATATTGTATAATCAACTCATGGATACTCGCGGTGACATTGGAGTATCTAGGTGACATTAGAGTTGGTTGATGTGTATCACATGGTGTTATTTTAGTATGAACTCTTGGTTAGATCGATCGGAAAGAATAGTTTGGTGTTATTTTAGTATGAACTCTAGGATAGATTGATCATAAAGAATAACTTTTAGGTGGTTTCGTAGCCTACAAACAACTTCTTCTTATGTTCTTCGCTAGATAAGAACTTTGGAGTGATTCTTGATCGCACGTGGGGGATGATTACATGATCCAATTATATTAGCTTTGTTGAAAGATTGCACTAGCAAAAGTACGAACTCTAGGCCACATTGTCAAGCATTGCAATACCGTTTGTGCTCACTTTTGTCACTTGCTACCTTGCTTTTTGTTTATTGTTCCTATTACAAAAATAAATATCTACTAGCATTACTACATTTGTATCACCATCTCTTTGCTGAACTAGTGCACATATACAAATTACCATTGTATTTGATGTGTTGGGGACACAAGAGACTTTTTGTTATTTGGTTGCAGGGTTGTTTGAGAGAGACCATCTTCATCCTACGCCTCCCACCGATTGACAAAACTTAGGTCATCCACTTGAGGGAAAATTGCTACTGTCCTATAGAACTCTGCGCTTGGAGGCCAAACACGAGTCTACAAGAATAAAGTTGCATAGTAGACATCAAGCATGCAAATATAGTCTAGTATAAGAATGTCTTGACTAGATTCCAGATGTTCAAAAAAATCATCAACGGATCATGTCGTTCCACACATGCTCACCCTTCAGCTTCATCCAACAGTGTGTGCATGTAATTTCCCATCTCTCTGTCATGTGGTATACCACGGCAGCACGTGCAAGCGACATATAATATGTATACCAACATTGAGTGAATTAATCAATCAACAATTTTAGAAAGAGGAAGCAAAACTTACGATCCCGTCCTCTGTCGCGTGCAATGTCCATCTTGCCTTGAGCTGATGAACCACGTAGCAGAACTTGGTGACGCCGGTCTGGATAGTGTGCCAGCGATACGACAACATGAAGGATATATGCCCTAGAGGCAATAATAAAGTTATTGTTTTATATTTCCTTATCTCATGATAAATGTTTATTATTCATGCTAGAATTGTATTAACCGTAAACTTGATACATGTGTGAATACATAGACAAAACACAGTGTCCCTAGTATGCCTCTACTAGACTAGCTCGTTGATCAAAGATGGTTAAGTTTACTAGCCATGGACATGAGTTGTCACTTGATGAACGGGATCACATCATTAGCAGAACGATGTGATGGACAAGAGCTATCCGTTAGCTTAGCATAATGATTGTTCATTTTATTGCTACTGCTTTATTCATGTCAAATACATATTACTCCGACTATGAGATTATGCAACTCCTGGACACCTGAGGGATGCCTTGTGTGCTATCAAACGTCACAATATGACTGGGTGATTATAAAGATGCTCTACAGGTATCTCCGAAGGTGTTTGTTGGGTTGGCATAGATCGAGATTAGGATTTGTCACTCCGAGTATCGAAGAGGTATCTCTGGGCCCTCCCGGTAATGCACATCACATGAAGCCTTGCAAGCAATGTGATTAATGAGTTAGTTGCAGGATGATGCATTACGGAACGAGTAAAGGGACTTGCCATAACTAGATTGAACTAGGTATAAAGATACCGACGATCGAATCTCGGGCAAGTAACATACCAATGACATAGGGAATAACGTATGTTGATATTGCGGTTCGACCGATAAAGATATTCGTAGAATATGTGGGAACCAATATGAACATCGAGGTTCCGCTATTGGTTATTGACCGGAGAGGTGTCTCGGTCATGTCTACATAGTTCTCAAACCTGTAGGGTCCGCATGTTTAGCGTTCGATGACAATATGTATTATATGAGTTATGTGTTTTGGTGACTGAAGGTTGTTCGGAGTCCCGGATAATATCACGGACATGACGAGGAGTATCAAAATGGTATAGAGGTAAAGAATGATATATTGGATGGTAGTATTTGGACACGGGAATGGTTCTGGAGTGTTTTGGGAATTTATCGGAGTACCGAGGGGTTACCGGAATCCCCCGGGGAAAGTAATGGACCTCATGGGCCATAGAGGAGAGGCAAGGTAGGCCATGAGGAGGTGCCCCCCCATGGGGAGTCCGAATTGGACAAGGGGAGGGGGCGCGGCCCCCCTTTCCTTCTCCTTCTCCTTTCCCCTTTCCCCCTCCGTTAGAAGGAAGGGGGGCCGAATAGGACTAGGAGTCCTAGTAGAACTCCCCCCATGGGGCACGCCCTAGGATGGCCTCCTCCCTCTCCCTTCTTTATATATGGGGGTGGGGGGCACCTCTTGGTGCACCAAGTGATTCTTAGCCGTGTGTGGTGCCCCCCTCCACCGTTTACTCCTCCGGTCATATTGTCGTAGTGCTTAGGCAAAGCCCTATGCATATCATATCACCATCACCATCACCGTCCCATCATGCTGACAGAACTCATCTACTCCTTCGACCCTCTGCTGGATCAAGAGTTCGAGGGACGTCATCGAGCTGAATGTGTGCAGAACTCAGAGGTGTCGTATGTTTGGTGCTTGATCGGTTGAATCGAGAAGACGTTTGACTACATCAACTGTGTTAAGCTAACGCTTCTGCTTTCGGTCTATGAGGGTACGTGGACACACTCTCCCCCTCTCGCTGCTATGCATCTCCTAGATAGATCTTGCGTGAGCGTAGGAATGTTTTTGAAATTGCATGCTACATTTCCCAACAGTGGCATCTGAGCCAGGTCTATCCATAGATGATATGCATGAGTAGAACACAAAGAGTTATGGGTGGTGATCATGATACTGCTTACCACCAACGTCTTATTTTGATTCGGCTGTATTGTTGGATGAAGCGGCCCGGACCAACCTTACATGACCGCGTTCATGAGACTGGTTCCACCGACAGACATGCAACTAGTTTTGCATAAAGGTGGCTGGGGGTGTCTGTTTCTCCAACTTTAGTTGAATCAAATTTGACTGCGACCGGTCCTTGTGAAGGTTAAAACAACAAACTTGATAAATCACCGTTGTAGTTTTTGTGCCATAGATAAGTACGGTTCATGCTAGAAGCCCGTAGCAGCCACGTAAAACTTGCAACAACAAAGTAGAGGACGTCTAACTTGTTTTTGCAGGGCATGTTGTGATATGATATGGTCAAGACATGATGTGATATATGCTATTGTATGAGATGATCATGTTTTGTAGAAGTTATCGGCAACTGGCAAGAGCCATACGGTTATCGCTTTATTGTATGAGATACAAATGCCATGTAATTGCTTTACTTCATCACTAAACGGTAGCGATAGTCGTAGAAGCAATAGTTGGCGAGACGACCACGACGCTGCGATGGAGATCATGACGTTTCTTTGGTGATGGAGATCAAAAGAACAAGATGATGATGTCCATATCATGTCACATATTTTGATTGCATGTGATGTTTATCTTTATGCATCTTATTTTGCTTAGTACGGCGGTAGCATTATAAGATGATCCCTTACTAAAATTTCAAGGTATAAGTGTTCTCCCCGAGTATGCACCATTGCGAAAGTTCTTCATGCTGAGACACCACGTGATGATCGGGTGTGATAAGCTCTACGTTCAAATACAACGGGTGCAAGCCAGTTTTGTACATGTGGAATACTCGGGTTAAACTTGAAGAGCCTAGCATATACATATATGGCCTCGGAACACAGGAGACCGAAAGGTCAAACGTGAATCATATAGTGTATATGATCAACATAGAGATGTTCACCATTGATAACTACTCCATCTCACGTAATGATCGAACATTGTTTAGTTGATTTGGATCACGTATCATTTAGATGACTTGAGGGATGTCTACCTTAGTGGGAGTTCTTAAGTAATATGATTAATTGAACTTAATTTATCATGAACTTAGTCCTGATAGTTTTTTGCATATCTATGTTGTAGATCAATGGCTCATGCTCCCGTTCCCTTGAATTTTAATGCGTTCCTAGAGAAAGCTAAGTTCAAAGATGATGGTAGCAACTACACGGACTGGGTCTATAACTTGAGGATTATCCTCATTGATGCACAGAAGAAATATGTCCTTGATGCACCGCTAGGTGTACCACCCGCCTCAGCAACTGCGGACATTGTGAATGCCTGACAGTCGCATGTTGATGAGTACTCGTTAGTTCAATGTGCCATGCTTTACGACTTAGAATCGGGACTTCAAAGATGTTTTGAACGTCATGGACCATATGAGATGTTCCAGGAGTTGAAGTTAATATTTCAAGAAAATGCCCGAGTTGGGAGATATGAAGTCTCCAACAAGTTCTATAGCTGCAAGATAGAGGAGAACAGTTCTGTTAGTGAGCACATACTCAGAATGTCTGGGGTACCATAATCACTTGACTCGGCTGGGAGTTAATCTTCCAGATGATTGTGTAATTGACAGAGTTCTTCAATCACTTCCACCAACTACAAAGGCTTCATGATGAACTACAATATGCAAGGGATGGAAAGACTGTTCTCGAGCTCTTCTCAATGCTAAAGGTTGCAGAGGTAGAAATCAAGAAGGAGCATCAAGTGTTGATTGTTAACAAGACCACTAGTTTCAAGAAGAAAGGCAAGGGTAAAAAGAATGGGAACTTCAAGAAGAATGACAAGCAAGTTGTCACTCTCGGGAACAAACCCAAAGCTGGACCCAAGCTTGAAACTGAGTGCTTCTACTGCAAAGGGAGTGGTCACTGGAAGCGGAACTGCCCCAAGTATTTGGCGTATAAGAAGGATAGCAAAGTGAACAAAGGTATATTTGATATACATGTTATTGATGTGTACCTTACTAATTCTCGTAGTAGTGCATGGGTATTTGATACTGGTTCAGTTGCTCATATTTGTTACTCGAAGCAGGGACTACGGATCAAATGAAGATTGGCTAAGGACGAGGTGACGATGAGCGTCGGGAATGGTTCCAAGGTCGATATGATCGCCGTCGGCACACTACCTCTACATCTACCTTTAGGATTAGTTTTAGACCTGAATAATTGTTATTTGGTGCCAGCGTTGAGCATGAACATTATATCTGGATCTTGTTTAGTGCGAGACGGTTATTCATTTAAATCAGAGAATAATATCTTTTATGGTCTGCATCCTTGAAGAGTGGTCTATTTCTGTTGAATCTTGATCGTGGTGATACACATATTCATAATATTGATGCCAAAACACTACTACAGGATGCTGCTAACATGACACTACGATCACAGAGCCTTTGATGAAACTGTGTGCTATGCAATAATCGCAAACGGTGGTGTAAAAGAACCGTCAAAAAAGGTGCAAAAATTTTGCGATGACGGATGCATCAAACACGATTCAGATTACTTGCGTGTGCGATGCTGGGCATACGGTTGGTCCAGGAGAACTATTTGCGATGAGGAAGAACAACAGAAACAGGCAGCCATATCAATGTGTGTGTAATATACGGCATATAGTTCGCTCCGGTGAACCGTTTGCGATGATTGTGGTGAACACAAATGATTCAGCATAACAAGATGTGTGTGATACCTGGCAAACATGTCGGTAATTAGAATTGTGTGCAGTCATTATAGACAGCCCATAGGGTCTTTTTTGTGAATTGTGTGTTCGTCAGGGCCCACGGTTCAACAAACCAACCTGTGGGCGATAATGCAGAAGATCTCTGTCGAATATATATTACCAACTTTCTGCGATGAGATTGATAGGATAAACAGAAATATATATAGTCTGCTTAATTTAGTCCTTCTTCTTCTTGGTGTTGTTATTGGATGGCCCCCGACATCGTCTTGGCAAGGATGCTTCTTGCTGTTGACCATTGGCTTTTCATCGTCGTCGTTGCTGTCATCGTCGTCCTCCTCCTCGTTCGACCATTCCTCATCATCATTGTCGTCCTCCTCTTCTTCGCCCTCTGACGGCTCCTCATCCATCTGGTTGTCGTCTGACGACTCCGGAGGTAGCATCCCTTCCAGGAACCGGATATAATCGAGGTCTGGGCTCGACACCTGACTCATGGAAGACGAGCGAGATGATTCCGATGTTGAGCTATCATCGGGCGCTAGACTGTTGGCCGAACTGTCGTCCTCGATGTCGCTCGACATGGCTGCAGAATGTGTGCCAGTGTGTAGCGCGGCCTGTCGGGGACGATGAAGATGGTGGACACTTAAGCGGGGTATGCAGAGAAGAGGAACTGCCAATTGAAGCGGGGATTGGCGTATTATCTAACCACAATTATTTGTACCCAGTCGCTTCAAATTCCTGGGGTTGCGCAGGACTCCTATTGGCTATTTTGCTGGTTTCCTTTTTCAGGACAAAAACAAGGAATGAGTTTTGGATTATGCACCGGTAACGGTATGAACGGAGTAGGACAGTTGGCAAGCAATACATTGAGCTCTTCTTATTGATAAAGCCAGTAATAATCAAACTAGAAAGGAAAAGAAAAAAGACAAAGAAAAATATTTGCATGAATCTTCGCATAACATCAATGGCATAGGACCTACGTGTGCATTACTTAGAGCACATCTAGATGTGCTTTAGCAATACTGTCAAACAAAACCCCTAATCATCATTGCAAACATCACATAGAACATGGCTAATGCGACAACCACAACCGAGTTCCTTCTTGTCTCTTGCTTTCATATGTTGCCTGTGATTGATTCCTTCTCGCTTCATCATACTGATTGTACATTCTAGATCAACCAGTTTCTTCTTCAGCTTAACGTTATCTTCTGTGAGCTTGGTGATAACACTCCAAGCCCTGCCATGCCATTCTTCATCCAGCCAGTTAACAAAGGCACAAGCCTCATATCCCTGCCAATGTTAAATAGTATTCAAGATGAGCGGTCGCATTAACTCAAGTAAAATGATGAACTTAGCACTAACCTCTAACGCACAATTGAGAAACCGCGTGCCAATGTCGAATCCCTCCATGCATACACGTTGAGCGGGAGTGTGCCCGTGCACACAACTCAGCTTTTGGAACTTCTCGGTGGCGCAAAACTCGGAGTCAAACTCGTGTTGCAAGAGTCTGGAGTCATGCTCCGGATCCGGCGGCAGATCGCTTTCCTGGGGGGGGGTTGTTCAATTCAGGACGGATTTAGCAAGGAGCTACTTTGGACATGGTAAAAAAGATCAGGATAGATTGGAACATGACAGGACAATCCAGATCTGTAGTACACCTGCCTTCTAATGACCTTAGGCAAGTGCTCGGCGGCGACCGCCGTCGCGGCGGTGATACGAGCAGGAGCAGCCGCACCGAAACCATCAGCACCACTCGCGTGCATTCCCCCAAAGTTAGCTCCACGTGATGGAATTTGGAGGCTATGTAGGGATTTGGGGGAAATAGGGAAACTGTGGTGATAAGCTAATGGTCGGGAACTACTTATGGCACTATATGTTGGAGTATAAGGCACACTATTTATACATGTCGTTCGTGTCAGGTATTACAACATCACACATGATTTATGCACCAAACCATGTGAGAAGACAACGTAGGTGAGACATAGTTGCTGTTACATAACCGTATGTGATGTAGTACCCTATACATATAATTGAGTTACAGTGATACCGTGTAAACAGCCGCTCTGCTGATATCCATAAAAAACAGCTGGTACGCATCTAGAGATGGTGGTGGCAACCTAGGAAAGGGCTACCAGAGAAGAGGTCATTCCTCGGTCGGTGGGCGGTGGCGGCGTCATAGGAGGTCAATCCTTGGTCTGCGGTGGGAGATAGGAGGAGCTCAACCATCGAGGTTGGCGGCAGCATGATTCGAGCACATCCATCGCGGTCGATGGCAGGATAGTGGAGGTCGAACTTCAGGTGGCAGCTGCACTAAGCTTTGCTCCTCGACCCTGCTATCTCGGCGTGCCGCCACATCGCGCTTCTTTGTCTGCTGGGTGGAGGTCACCGCGCGGCTACTTAATTAAGGTATTCTTTTTGTGAGTGGCTTAATTAAGGTATCCAATTCCTAAGGGTAGTGTTATACTAGTACTCTGCGTGTAAATTGACTGGCCATGACTTTTTGTCATTGCACGTCTGGATAACAATATGGAGCGCCCTTAGTAATTATGAAAATAAAGCCTTGTGATTTATGCCTGCATCATTGGGCAGCAATTAATCCGTGTATCAATGTTGTTGTTTTGTTTTGTTTTTAATTACCATTCGTGTGGTGCAGATGGAACGATCTGGATGGATGAATGATCGGAATACCGCAGATTTTATCAGTGGCATGACAGAGTTCATGAATTTGGCTGAAAGTACAAAGAGGAGAATTGGGGATGCGGATTACATCCTGTGTCCATGTGTTGATTGTGCCAATACAGAGTCACATGTAGTTGCAGATGTCTAGTGGCAGTTAGTCTCTCGGGGATTCATGGATGGATATACATGTTGGACCAGACACGGTGAAGACAAGCTCATGGATGAAGATACCCAGGGCTGCGAGATGCCAAACCCCGATCAGTGTCACATGGATGTTGAATCTAACATCGGGGCAGAGGCGTTAAGCTACCAATGGAACACCGGAAAGCCGAAACGCCCACAGGAAAACCAAGACATCGACGCAAGTGAAGACGATCTTGATATGCCAGATTTTGCTACTATGATTGTAGATTTCGAGGGCCCAAACAAGGATATGGTTGGGTACAAGCATCTGCCAACCATTGATGCAGACTCCAAGAAAGAATTGTATCTAGGTTGCAAAAAGAAATATTCCAGGTTGAGTGCCACCCTGGCGCTTCTCAGATTTAAAGCAGCCGGTCTATCAAACAAGGGCTTCACAGAGATGTTAGGTATTTTCAAAGAAATTCTTCCGAAAGATAGTGTGCTCCCCAGAAGCACGAATGAAGCGAAAAAAATTGTTTGCCCATTGGAACTTTAAGTACAGAAGATACACGCTTGTGTGAATGATTTTATATTGTATCATGATGAGTACAAAGATTTGCGTGCATGTCCCGAATGCAAGCATCCATGATACAAGCGCGGGAGAGCAAAGGACAAGTACAAATTGGACGACAAGATCAAGACAGGAATCCCGTTCAAGCTTGTTTGGTACTTGCCTTTAATTCCAAGGTTGAGGCGATTGTTTGCAAACCCTAGAGAGGCAAAGAGGTTGCAGTGGCATCATGGTGACCGAATTGCGGATAAGTATATGAGGCACCCAAAAGATGGGGCTCAGTGGGAATTAATCGACAACAAGTTTGAAGACTTTGCCAAGGATCCTAGAAGTATAAGGCTCAGGGAGTGTACTGACGGGATGAATCCTTTTGGTGATATGAACACCAATCACAGCACATGGCCGGTCCTTCTGTGCATATATAATCTAGCTCCTTGGTTGTGTATGAAGAAAAAATACATTATGATGTCAATGATTATCCAAGGCCCAAAGCAACCTGGAAATGACATCGACATTTACTTTCAGCTACTGGTAGAAGAACTGCTGACAGTGTGGATAGATGCACCTGCTGTAAAAAGTTATGATGCTTACAAAAAGGAGATTTTCGATCTACATGCGATGCTGGTGCACACCATTCAAGATATGCCGGCATTAGGCAACACATAGGGGCAGGAAAAAAGGGAGATGTAGGGTGTGTCACATGCATGGATAGGACAGCTAGCAGAAGACTTCCCAACTCATGCAAAACCATGTATTTGCGTCATTGTAGGTTCTTACAGAAAAATAACACATACCGAAAGATGAAAGCTGAATTTGATGGTACGGTAGAGGTAGAAGTGGGCCCAAGACCCTATGATGGGGAGGTGGTCCACAACATGGCTAAACAAATTAATGTTGTGCTTGGAAAGAATCATGCTAAGACGGTGAAACAAACACCCAAGGGTCAAGTGTTTAAGAAGAAATTGGTGTTCTAGAAATTACCTTACTGGGAGATTCTACGCACACGTCACTGCATCGATGTCATGCATGTAGAGAAGAACGTATGTGAAAGCATCCTTGGTACTCTGCTCAAGATTAAAGGTAAAAGAAAGGATGGTGAGGGTTCATGGCTCGATATTATTGCTGATCAATCAAAAGGCAAGAGTGAAGCAGAATATGATGACAAATTCATCAAAGCTTGCCAGAGTTACAATTTCAGTACAAAAGAAGCAACACAGTTCTTCACCTATTTGTTGTCAGTTAAGACACCCTCTTCCTACTCCGCAAACATCAGAAGTCTCGTGGATGTGAGCTTAGGTAAAATGAAGTTGGGACACATGAAGTCACATGATTGCCACGTAATGTTGACACAAATCCTCCCGGTGGCCATTAGGAATCTGTTGGACAAAGATATAAGGAACACACGCATTGAGCTCTATGATTTCTTCAACCAACTATGGCAGGAAGTTGTAGATCCTGAAGAGCTGGATCATATGCAAGATGATATTGCAAGAATATTGTGCAACCTAGAGATGTTTTCTCACCATCATTCTTTGATGTCATGGTCCATCTCACTATGCACCTTGTCTACGAGATAAAGTATTGTGGTCCTGTGTTTCTTTGCAACATGTATCCCTTTGAGCGGTTCATGGGAATACAGAAGCGCTTTTGTCGGAACCGAAACCATCCAGAGGCAAGCATCCTACAAGGTTATACTACAGAGGAGGTGGTTGAGTTTTGCACCGAATACATTAAACAACGACCTATAGGTTTGCCCCTCTCTCTCCACAAGGGAAGGCTGGAAGGTAAGCCGGTCCTTGCTGGCACGCAAATGGTTGCACCCAGAGAATTGGCAGAGAAAGCCCATTTGAAGGTACTGCCTAACAGCCCAGTTCTCACCGCTTATGCCGAAGAACACTTGGCAGAGATACAGCAGAGATTCTTACCAATCGTGCCTTCATCAGATGTGGAGATGAAGGAGCACACTAAGAACTATGCTGAATGGCTGAAGAAGCGTTTGACACAAGGATCCATTGATGATATTGCTACGTGGTTGGCACAAAAGCCATCACCTATGATGTTGATGTACCAAGCATATGACATAAATGGATACACGTTCTACATTGATGAACGTGATGAGAAGACCTCATATCAGAACAACTCTGTTAAAAAAGAATGCATGACTGTAGATGAAGCTAATAAAAGGGTATACTATGGAACCATCAAAGACATTTGGGAGCTTGTCTATGTGAAAGTTAAGGTGGCATTATTCAGGTGATCATGGATCCCTCTTGGTCAAGTAAAGGTTTATGATTATAGGAAGACTTGTGTTAATAGGACAACGATGGCATCACGCGGACCCATTCATTCTTGCCAGCGATACTACACAGATTTTCTTTGCAGGAGACCCTTTGCATAAGAACTGCCATGTAGTGATGCATGGTAAGAGGAGGGTACTGGGTGTCGATGATGTTGCCGATGAGGACGAGTATGATGAATTTCATGAGTTGCCAGCCAAGGGATCACGCAACCCTGTAATAGAGAAGCAAAAAATCATCAGAAAACTCAAGTTCATTCGCAACTTAATGATCCAAGTTCCCCCATGTACATGGGAATTAAGCCGTAAGACTAGTCTTTATGCTGTCGGCTCAGGCAATGAATATGAATTGTTTTTTGTTCTTCTTATTATTATCATATCATAGAGGTAGCACACTCAATTGATCTCAGTATAGTATGTGTGAACAAAAATATGTATGCAATCTGGTTTGCGAATAGCACACGGTTCGTTGATGAAAGTCGTGTGCCGATAAAACCCCACCCACAATCTGAGTCGTGCATTTTGATTGGCCAGAATCCAAACCCCACGGATCGTACGTCTACACTGTTGGATGCTCCTAGATCGAACGGCGATCCTCATCCCTTTCGACAGCACATGCAATTCCGGTTGTAATTTTATGCACAAAATGCACGTTAAAATAAAAAAATGTCTTAAATATAGCTAACGATACCCGAAATGCACCAGAAAATAAAACCCGTGGTATAATGGTGATTTCATACCGTGGAAATATTTATGACTCCAAACGATGAAGTCACCGGCCACAGGAGTTTGAATTGACACGTCTCCTTTGTGAAACCATGATCCTTGATGTGAGATGCTCCGGTTTGGAAGGAACGGTCGTCAATACTTGTGCCAAACTTTACCATTTTTTCCACGGGGTCGTGATAGCACACCGTGGGCACACATCGATTTTGATGACGTCCAGACTCCATCTGAATTTGCTGTAATTAAAATACCAACTAGGCCTACGCTAGTGGCCGCACCTCGCGGCCGAAATGTTTGAAACTTCTCCCCGCTTCTTGAAAAAATGATCTGTACACCTTCTTTGCTAGGCTAGTCGTAATGGTATATCATAGCTAGTATCATGCCAACTAGGTAATCTTGATGAGTTGTCATAGAATTAAATGAAGAAAGAGAGGGTTAAGTATCATATCATGAAACCGTGTCATAATAAATGCTATGCTAGTATGTGCCATGCATGATACTAGTATATGATCGATACTAGCTAGCTACTTCTCTAATGCCTGCATAGTATCATAAGTTAGACTACCCATAGTGGGAGTAACATAGGTATTCCCTCCATTCCCTTATACAAGGTCACAAACTTAGATTACAGGTACCAAGATAAAATTTAATGACTACTTTGCAAGCCAACTTTACTTCTCGTTAAATGAAATCATTAATACGTTTGCGTGCATGCAAGGAAGAAATGAGAAGAAAGTAGCAAGTGTCATTATGACTACATGCATGCAAGTATTAAACAAGTTGCTATTACGAGAAAACATCATTAATTTTTGCCTCAATTTCTGTTAGTGGCCTTGTATAGATGCAAAATGTATTTTTTATAGTGACCTTGTATAAGGGAATGGAGGGAGTAGTAACATTACACATATCTAGATAAAATAGATGATGTGGCAAGCAATAAATGAAGAAAGAGAGGCACGTGGTAACATAGCTAGTTACTAATAGTATGAGTAACATCACACATATCAAGGCAAGATGAGTATATAGCTTAATAAATGAAGTGTTGCATGTTACCACATATATGTTACTCCCCACTATAGAGGTAGTAACATAGAGTAGTAACATGGGCATGTTACTACTCTATGTCACTACCCATTGTGGCTAGTCTTAGTATCTTAGGTTGCCTTATTAATTGCCATGCATGACACAAAGTAGTACAACATTTAATATGTGATACAGTATATCATGATATGATACTCGGCCCACACCCTCTCTTTCCTCATTTAACTATGTGCCACATCATCCAAAAAGTCTAGTTGGCATGCATATGATACCTCTTGTTACTCCCATTACAACCAACCTTAGGGTGGCCATAGTGGGGGTATCATAGTCGGTATCATGCACTTGAGAATAGAAAATATAATGATGTGTGGCAAAGAAGCAATATCATAGATACTGTAACATATATATTATAAATGCTATACTACTTTGTGTCATGCACATGGCCATAAATACGGTCATATATGGTATATATATACTAGTTGTATGATACTATATATATGCACTATATGAAGGTACGTACATAGTATCATATCATGTGCGTGTTAGCGCAAGATCATTTGGGTGTAGCAGAAAATCGAAACATAGGGTGCAATCATGATTTCTTACCGCGAGAAAAAAATTTGGAGGCGAAACGATGAACTCATGTTTTCATTCAAACAAAAAAATATTGTTAGTTAATGTAAATGTTTTCAAATAGCACACGGTTTACTCACGAGAGCCGTGTGCCTACCAAACCATGGCCGATGCACCCCCCTCTTTGTTGTGCGCGCGATCTGAGTCATGCGTTTTGATTGAACAGAACCCAAACCCCACGGATCATATGGCTGCATCGTTGGATGCTCCCAGATCGAACGACAATCCTCATCCCTTTCGACAGGAAATGCAGTCTACCTAGGAATTGATTTATATGTCAAAATGCGCGGTAAATGCCAAAAATATCTTAGATATAGCACACGAGACCTGAAATGTGCCAGCAAATCAAACCCGTGGTATAATGGTGATTGCTTAACATGGGAAAAATTTAGAGGCGAAAGATGAACTCACATCTTCATTTCAAACGAAATTTTTCTCTTTGTGCACACGAGCGCTTAGAGGCAACCGTTTGCACAGGCCTTTCCGCGCGGCGACCAGGGATATTTTCCACCCTTTTCACCTAGGCCGCCAACACCCCCCCACGGCCCGCCCGCGTTTCACTCAACTAGTCCACCCAATCTCTATCGCCATCTACCCCTCCCCCGGATCCACAGCAGAACCCTCTCCGGCACCGGCGTGCTCACCCCAGCCATGTGCCCTCTCTTCGGCATCAAGCCTACCTCCACTGCCGTTCCCAACACACGACTGCCCGCGCCTTGCCGTCTTTGTTTGCTCGCCAGCCACCCTCGAGCATATCAATATTGTAATCCTCGCCTCTCCTGTGGTCCGGCCAGGTTTGCATTAAGAAGCCTGCTCTCCATCACAGTGAGGCATATTTCCTCGCAATCCCTCTTCCTATTTCATTCCGTATGTTCCCAAACTGGCTATAAAATAACAGAGAGCATATATATGTTAATTATCTACCTTCCTAATTAGTACATATAAGCTGGATTTGTTCCAATAAGTTACTATCGATTTATAGATCGCAGGCGGCCGAGTCACACAAACTTAACAAATTAGCCGTATATTTTCTAAATTATTGCATCACATGTTTAGAAAGCTTGATACCAAGTTGTTAGTTTTATGCTTATCCTCCTTTCCTGAGGTTAGCATGTGTTCTCTGTAGATGCCGAATAGCAGCGACATCACTCATGCTTCAGGCGATGTATCTTCATTTGATTCCGACAACCCTAGGTCTTCATAAGATGGTGAGGGATCAAGTAATCTTGAACAAGATAGTGCTGCAGCAATTACCCTTCCGGCCAGGACACGGAGGTACGCTCCAAGGAAGCCCACACACTAGCCTAAAGGTGTATATGAAGTAACTGAGATCGATTTAAAGTCTTGGGCTCCAACTAAACTAGATAAAGCACGCACGAGGTTCCGGAGTGGGTGTGGATTTGTTGGCAGGGCAAGGCTCAACATAAATCTGTCAGGGTTTCGGAAGGCTGACACAGAAACACGACGACGGATAGTCCGGGGGATCATGGATCACTTCAACGTTCTAGAGAAGTGGAGAATGCAGGTGGAACATGTTGCACTAAAGAAGGCTAGGGATGCTTGGACAAACTAGAAGCATGTGTTGTACAAGAAGTACTTGAGTGAAGGCAAGGACCCAATCCCCGCATACCCCCAAATTAAAAAGGCAGACTGGGCAGAATTCATAAGGGTTAGGGCAACTAAAGAGTTTGCTGAGAAGAGTTTCAAGCAATCGGAACTTCAGAAGAAGAACACACACCCCCACCGTATGGGTGTGGCAGGATACTACGGCATGAAACCGATATGGGACCAGGAGGACAAAGAAGCAGTAGCGGCGGGTGGGGAACCGGTCTTTAGTAAAATCAGGGGCGAACGCGCCAGAGACTACTTGCGGGCATGTGCAATGAGGCGTGATGACGGAACTTATTACTTTAAAAACTCACATGATGAAAAACTGTATCAAGTGATGGTAGAGGCTTTCAAGATCCCTGGAAGGTTCTACAGGAACTCAGGGCCATGTGACATTCTGTCCATTGCTCTAGAAACAAAAGAGCCCCTTGGCCGTGCAAGGGGTATAGGTGTTCATGTCCCGCACAAGAGGGCTTTCACACTCAGCAAAGAAGAGAGGCTTGGCATGAAAAAACGATGAGTGAAATGAAGAAGAATGAATTGTATGAAAGGTTGAGGAAGGAAATGTATCTGGCTATTTGAAAGGATCTTGAGCAGTCAATGATGATTGGGAAGACTCTAACACTAACAGATAGCCATTAGATGGGAGGGGAGGCAGGAATGGAGGATGCTGCTTATTGCGTGACAACACATCACAAGGTAGTTGTGCATCAGCTGACCCTAGCGACACTGAGACTGCAGCTTCTCGTGATGATGCTATATCTGATCTATCTGGAATGAAACACAGACTGAAGGGCGTGCTTACGGATTATGAATGTACATTAAAATGTGCAATAGCTGGGTTTTGCCCACCCTTCTTGGAAGAGGACCTCTGGTTGGACAATGTGCCATTGAAGCCAAGCTGTGTGAAGTGCTACGTGTCTGAAGTAAAGCCTGAATTCAATTGCCCTCAAGAATGTCCTAGGATACTTTGATGAGTAAAGGACCTTGGGAGAAACATTGTTACATCACATCCAGTGGCCACAAAAGGAAATGGAGTTCATAGATGAGATCCCTGAAGCCCCGCCAAGAGCAACCGATGTCGCCCCTTAACCGATGACGCTCTCCTTACAACAACAGCTCTCGTGCGCTTCCCTTAAAGAACCTAATACTCGTAATCCAACGGCTGACGCATCAACCTATGATCAGTCGGCCCGACTTTGTGGCGTACATGCCATGTCATGCTCCGCCCCAAAGCAGCCAGTGATAAGGCCTACAACTGCTGAAGACGCACCACCGGTTCAGATGTCGGCCGCTGAAGCAGAGGGGGAATACCCAGCTATAGCACATGCTCAGCAAACCAACCTTGTGGAACGGACTGCTAAGCAATCTGATGCTTCGGAACCGCCTGCTAAGCAGTCTATTGGTCCAGAACCGACTGCTCATCAGTCCGTCGGTCCGCAGTCACGTGATCAGCATACTAATGCGTCAGCACTTCCTGCTCAGCAAACCAACGCGTTGGCATGGCCTCCTCAGCACACCGACAAGTTGGCACCACCTATGCATAAACCAGACTTAGCTTCAACGCATGGTCAGCAGTCCGATACCTCTGCTCCTATAGCTCAGCAGTCCGTCATAGTAGCACCGCCAGCTCAGCGGTCCGGCAAAGATAAACCGTCTGCTAAGCAGTCCGCCAAAGCTTCACCGTCTTCCTGGCAGTCTACCTTGCAGGCAACCAGACGTTATGCCAAAAATGTTTCAAGTACCAAGAAGGAAGTGGGCAAAAAGCCTACACCTACGAAGAAGCACGGCAAGAGAGTGAAGAGGAAAGAGAACGATTGCCTCTTGCTTAAAGCACTCATCGCCCGGAACCAAATTAACAGCAGGTTGTTCGAATCAGGGAGTAATATTATTTCTGATGACATGAGTGATGAAGAAGTAGAATTGGAGCTTGCTAAAAGTAAAGTAGACGTACTTGAAGTACACAATTACGTCCAAGGCAAGCCATTTCTTGTTGGCAAATACTTTGATGAGTGCAGCTCAAGTTGCCGCAAGTTACATGAATATTGCATGGATCAAATGTCACTAGGTCATCATGGTTTGCTAGTCCACTTCAACAAAGATCATTTTCGACACGATGCTAGTTCATTCGATGTGAGTTTCGAGGACTTATATCTCTTCTTAAACTTCAATGAGCTCGATGCCACTCTTGTTAGATGCCTAATTTTGTAAGTACTTAACAAACTCTGATCAACTTCTCCATCCAAGGCTATAAATGATAAACAACTAACTGCATTTTATTCCTCTCTGGGGATTGAACACGCAGAGAAGAAAAAGGGAGAGTGTGTATTTCATAGATCCTGTATTAGCAAATGGCACAACATTACATGGTAAGGACGAATGGGACTGGGCCGTCAACACGGTCGTTCGTATCTTCGAAAACACGTCCCAAGCAGAATCATTTCTCTGGCCATATCATGAAAGGTGAGTCCAGTAAACAACCACGCATATAGTGATTGTCTTTCATATTTTGACATAATTCGTAAGTTCATGGCTTTCTTAATATGTAGCGGTCACTTGATATTGGTATTCATTGTTCCAAACAAGAACACAATTTACTACATCGATTCTCTCAGAGAGTCAACAAACACTCAGGATCTGACGCATCTTCAGCAATTCATGGATAGGTATTGAATTCTATGATATTGAAATTAATTTGCATTCATATCTGGTTCAATAATTGATGTTGTCAAAATTCATCTTCATTTGCAGTGTGCTCGCATTGTGGAAAACTAAACCAAGGAACTTGTTCAAGAGGGAACTACCTCTGCAGCACGAGATCATTTCTCCGGTAACACATTGAAATTCGTTATTTTCAGGAAATTTATCCAATAGTCTGCAAATACCTTTTCTTACGCTAGTCAAATCTTCAAGCTTCTAAATAAAACTCCTTCTATTTTCCCCAAAGAAAAAATAATACATCTAACACCGGTTAGGTTATTCCTAACAAGACAAATACATGACTAATTCTGTACAAATAATTTCAGTGTACTCAACAAGAAGCAGGGACCAACCTTTGTGGATACTATGTTTGCAGACACATGATCTCCATCTGCAAATCTGCTGATAGTTATGATGATCCTTGCGAAACAGTACCAGTAAGTCTATCTTAATTAATATCTTCTACTCCACTCATATGGCACATTCTGATCTTAAAAATACTGCAGCTCATCTTAGAATCGAGGACCCCTGAACCGCTCCCGGCTGGTGAATTGCTGATGGTTCAGAAATTTATCAGCGACTTCTTCCTGAATCACTACATCTAACCACTGGTGATAATGAAGATTTCAGCATGCCTTCTCCTGAAACTTTGAGTAAGAGTTAGCCACTAAACATATACACATGAATCCATTGTTTTCCATCTGATGAGGTCTTCGTATTTCATACACTATGATTAATTATGACATATATGTGTGCACAAATCATTGGAATTTAGCTACCATATGTTCAATTGCAATTGTTGTGAAATCTGATGAATGTTCTTCCTGTGGACACTATTTGTTCAATTGAATATTGTGGTGAATTTGTCTTTTGCGTGCCGATTCAAAATGGGATATTCTTGTTTATTTGTTTAATTGAATATTGTGGCCAATTTGCTTTATGCGAGCCGATTCAAAATGGGAATTTTTTTATTTGTTCAATTGAATATTGTGGCGAATTTGCTTTTTGCATGCCGATTCAAAATGGGATATTTTTGTTTTAACCTGGCAATTTCTCCGCACACGGCTCAACTAAATGAGTGTGTGCGATGCACATCAAAAAGCATACGTCAATCATAGCGGAACCGTCGGTGATACACAGCAGATCATAAACGATTTGCAGCGCTACTACGTGTATATAGGCTCTCCGGAACCGTTTGTGATATCAAGTTATCGCACACGAGAACTCGGAGTAAACCGTGCCCAATGTAAAATACAATCCTAGTCGTAATATTTTCAGGAAACGTGTGGGATCCCAAATGAAAAGCACATGTCACTCTAGCCGCAACCGTCGGTGATTCACAACAAATAACAAACGGTCTGCAGCACTTGTATGTGTGCGAAGGGGCTCCTGAACCGTTTGTTATCATTATCACAGACGGTAAATGTTGGGAGAATGTGTGTGATGGAGTCTTGCATGGCAGACGGGTTCCGCAAAAAACTCGTGTGTGATAAGGCACATATCGCACACAGGTCATATGTTGGCCTATGTGCCTTACATACTGTTTCCCAAACGGTTCATTACGACACACCGTTTGGTTTCACTACGTCATTAGAAACGTTTAATCGCCAATCCTACATATGCGAAAGAATTTAGTGTGTGCTACATCGCACACGATTACATTTTGCAAGGCCTCTGGATCATGGCTCCATATCCCCGACGGTTTCTGGGTCATGTGGAAGGACCCCCTATCGCCCACACTCAATTGGCGATGGTTCCAAATGCTATCACGGAAAGGGGTTTAAAACCATTTGTATAGCACCGATGCGTACCAGTGAAAGATGCAAAGTTGATAATGATAGTGCAACTTATTTGTGGCACTTCCGTTTTGGTCATATCGGTGTAAAGCGCATGAAGAAACTCCATAAAGATGGATTTTTGGAATCACTTGATTATGAATCATTTGATACTTGCGAACCGTGCTGAGGGAGTCCTGGATTAAGGGGTCCTCGGACAGCCGGACTATATGTGTATGCCGGACTGTTGGGCTATGAAGATACAAGATAGAAGACTTCATCCCGTGTCCGGGTAGGACTCTCCTTTGCGTGGAAGGCAAGCTTGGCGATTTGGATGTGTAGATTCCCTTCTCTGTAACCGACTATGTGTAACCCTAGCCCCCTCCGGTGTCTATATAAACCAGAGGGTTTTAGTCCGAAGGATGAGAACAATCATAATCATAGGCTAGCTTCTAGGGTTAGCCTCTATGATCTCGTGGTAGATCAACTCTTGTAATACTCATATCATCAAGATCAATGAAGCAGGAAGTAGGGTATTACCTCCATAGAGAGGGCCCAAACCTGGGTAAACATCGTGTCTCCCGCCTCCTGTTACCATTAGCCTTAGACGCACAGTTCGGGACCCCCTACCCAAGATCCGCCGGGTTCGACACTGACATTGGTTCTTTCATTGAGAGTTCCACTGTGTTGTCACCCTAAGGCTTGATGGCTCCTTCAATCATCTACAACAACACAGTCCAGGGTGAGATTTTCTCCCCAGGCAGATCTTCGTATTCTGCGGCTTCGCACTGCGGGCCAACTCACTTGGCCATCTGGAGAAGATTGACAGCTACGCCCCTGGCCATCAGGTCAGGTTTGGAAGCTTGAACTACACCACTGACATCCGCAGAGTCTTGATCTTTGACGGATTCGATCCCATGACGGCCGCACCCTGTAGCCACGATGAACATGACTTAAATCTGTCATCGGATCATGCTCAGGAGACAGCGCATGTAACTGCCCTGGCCTTAGATCCAGTGCAGATCATGCCCTCCGAGGACGGGTGGATGGACCCCGCCACGGAAGCCGCATACTCAACGGCACTAGAGCCGAACATAGATCTAACCTCTAGCGAGGTCTATGTCATTGGACCCTCGGACTCATCTCCAGCTATAGGTTCCAAAGCGCGTGTATCTGCTCCCATCGAATCCGACTGGGCCGATCTTGGAATTTAGCTCCGCGGACATCTTTCAACACTCGCCCTTGGGTGACGTGTTAAAGTCATTAAAATCTCTCTCCTTGTCAGGAGATTCTTGGATGAACTACGTCCGGCTTGAGTGGGAAGCGGACGACGAACAACTCTGTTACCCACCCACCACCCACTTGATAGCCACTATCGACGACTTGACCGACATGCTTGATTTCGACTCCAAAGACATCGACGGTATGGACGACGATGCCGGAGAAGAACAGGAACCACCACCCACAGGGCGCCGGACAGCCACCTCGTCATATGACATTTACATGGTGGATACCCCTAAAGAAGACAATGGCAAGGACAAAGAGGATACAGTTGAGGATAAGCTTCCTGAGAAGCAGCCAAAGCACCGATGTCAGCAGCACCGCTCTAAACCACGCCATGGTAAAAACAGTGATACCGGCACAAGAGACAATAGCACTCCGGACGATGCCGAAGACGAAAACAACCCCGCCCGGCCAAGCTTCGAACAGGCCGGACGGGAAGACGGGTGAGGGAGTCCAGGATTAGGGGGTATCCGGATGACCGGACTATAAACGTTGGCCGGACTCCTGGGCTATGAAGATACAAGATTGAAGACTTCGTCCCATGTCCGGATGGGACTTTCCTTGGTGTGGAAGGCAAGCTTGGCGATACAGATATGTAGATCTCCTCCCATTGTAACCGACTCTGTGTAACCCTAGCCCTCTCCGGTGTCTATATAAACCGGAGGGTTTTAGTCCGTAGGACGGACAACAATCATACCATAGGCTAGCTTCTAGGGTTTAGCCTCTCTGATCTCGTGGTAGATCTACTCTTTTACTACCCATATCATCAATATTAATCAAGCAGGAGTAGGGTTTTACCTCCATCGAGAGGGCCCGAACCTGGGTAAAAACATCGTGTCCCTTGTCTCCTGTTACCATCCGCCTAGACGCACAGTTCGGGACCCCCTACCCGAGATCCGCCGGTTTTGACACCGACATTGGTGCTTTCATTGAGAGTTCCTCTGTGTCGTCATCTTTTGGCCCGATGGCTCCTCCGATCATCAACGATGAAGCGGTCCAGGGTGAGACTTTTCTCCCCGGACAGATCTTCGTACTCGGCGGCTTTGCACTGCGGGCCAATTCGCTTGGCCATCTGGAGCAGATCGAAAGCTACGCCCCTAGCCATCAGGTCAGATTTGGAAGTTTGAACTATACGGCCGACATCCACGGAGATTTGATCTTTGATGGATTCGAGCCACAGCCGGGCGCGCCGCACTATCACGATGGGCATGATCTAGCTCTGTCGCTGAACAGTGTCCAGGAGGCCGCCCCAGCGTCCGCTCCGACCCTTAGCTCGGAGCCGACTGCGCCAATCGAGGACGGTGGCTGGACACTGCCTCAGGGGCTGCAATCTCTACAGCGATCGAGCCGAACACTAGCCTTGTCCTTTGCGAAGCTCGTGACTCCAAGGTGTTGGACTCCTTTCCGAACTCCGAGCCTTCCGCACCCTTGCCGACCGAACCCGATTGGGCGCTGATCACGGAGTTCGCCGCCGTGGACATCTTTCAGCACTCGCCCTTTGGCGACATTCTGAATTCACTAAAGTCTCTCTCTTTATCAGGAGAGCCCTGGCCGGACTATGGTCAGCAAGGTTGGGATGCGGACGACGAAGAAATTCAAAGCCCACCCACCACCCACTTCGTAGCCACTGTTGATGATTTAACCGACATGCTCGACTTCGACTCTGAAGACATCGACGGTATGGACGCCGATGCAGGAGACGACCAAGAACCAGCACCTATAGGGCACTGGAAGGCCACCTCATCATATGACATATACATGGTGGACACCCCAAAAGAAGGGAATGGCGACGGAACAACGGAGGATGACCCCTCCAAGAAGCAGCCTAAGCGCCGACGTCAGCGGCACCGCTCTAAATCCCGCCAAAGCAAAAACAGCGATTCCAGCACGGGAGATAATAACACCCCGGACAGCGCCAAAGACAACCCCCTCCAACAGGATTCGGCACAGGAGGATGGAGAAACCAACCCTCATGAGAGAGCGGCAGACAAAGAGGTAGAGGACGATAATTACATGCCTCCCTTCGAAGACGAGGCAAGCCTCGACGACGACGAATTTTTTGTGCCTGAGGATCCCGTCGAACAAGAGCGTTTCAAATGCAAGCTTATGGCCATGGCGAGCAGCCTCAAGAAAAAACAGCAACAACTTAGAGCTGACCAAGACTTGCTAGCCGACAGATGGACCGAAGTCCTTGCAGCCGAAGAGTACGAAATCTAACACCCCTCCAAGAGCTACCCAAAGCACAGGCTGCTACCCCGATTAGGGGAGGAAGCACCTAAACCTACATCACCAGTGCACGACACGGCCGACCAGCCACCTCGTGGCCGTGACAGAGAGGCCTCTCGGCCATCCACTCAAGCCACACCCCGGCGTCGCTCAAAAAATACCAAGGCACGGGGAAATGCACCAGACCTGCAAGACATATTGGAGGACGAGGCAAGTCAAACAAGATCGATCTACGGATCGCGTGGGCGCCCCACGACACATGACGATAACCGTCACGCTGGATATGGCAAATACGGCCAGGCCAAACACAGCAGACAAAGCTCATCTGGGCTACATCGTGATATAGCCCAGTACGGAGGCGCCGCACACCCACTATGCTTCACAGATGAAGTAATGGATCATCAAGTCCCCGAAGGTTTTAAACCCATAAACATCGAATCATACGATGGCAGAACAGATCCTGCGGTATGGATCGAGGATTATCTCCTTCATATCCACATGGCCTGCGGTGATGATCTAGACGCTATAAAATACCTCCCACTCAAGCTTAAAGGACCAGCTCAGCATTGTCTTAACAGCTTGCCAGCAGAGTCAATTGGTTGCTGGGAGGACCTGGAAGCCGCATTCCTTGACAATTTCCAGGGCACTTATGTGCGGCCACCAGACGCTGATGACCTAAGCCACATAATTAAGCAGCCAGGGGAATTGGCCAGACAATTCTGGACACGGTTCCTAACCAAGAAAAAAACAAATAGTCGACTGTCCGGACGCAGAGGCCCTCGCAGCCTTCAAGCATAACATCCGAGACGAATTGCTTGCCCGGCACCTAGGACAAGAAAAGCCGAAATCCATGGCAGCCCTCACAACACTCATGACCCGCTTTTGCGCGGGAGAAGACAGCTGGCTAGCTCGTAGTAATAACACGACCAAGTGCCCTGGTAATTCGGATACCAAGGACAACAATGGCAGGTCGCGTCGCAACAAGCACAAGCGCTGCATTAACGGCCACAATGCTGAGGATACGGCAGTTAATGCCAGATTCAGAAGCTCTAAATCCGGTCAGCAGAAAAAGCCATTCAAAAGAAATATTTCGGGCCCATCCAGTTTGGACCGAATACTCGATCGCTCGTGCCAGATACACGGCACCCCCGAAACACCAGCCCATCACACCAACAGGGATTGTTGGGTGTTCAAGCAGGCAGGCAAATTAAGTGCCGAAAACAGAGACAAGGGGCTGCATAGCGATGACGAGGAGGAGCCCCGGCCGCCGAACAACAGGGGACAGAAGGGCTTTCCCCCACAAGTGCGGACGGTGAACATGATATACGCAACCCACATCCCCAAAAGGGAGCAGAAGCGTGCACTCAGGGATGTATATGCGTTGAAGCCAGTTGCCCCAAAGTTCAACCCAAGGTCCTCCTGCCCGATCACTTTTGATCGAAGGGACCACCCCACTAGCATCCACCACGGCGGATTCACCACATTGGTTCTAGACCCAATCATCGACGGATTTCACCTCACTAGAGTCCTTATGGACGGTGGCAGCAGGCTGAACCTGCTTTATCAGGATACAATGCGAAAAATGGGCATAGACCCCTCAAGGATTAAACCCACAAAGACGACCTTTAAAGGTGTCATACCAGGTGTAGAGGCCAACTGTACAGGCTTAGTTACACTCAAAGTGGTCTTCGGATCCCCGGATAATTTCCAAAGTGAGGAGTTAATCTTCGACATAGTCCCATTCTGCAGTGGCTATCACGCCCTGCTCGGACGAACCGCATTTGCAAAGTTCAATGCAGTGCCGCACTACGCATACCTCAAGCTCAAGATGGCAGGCCCTCGAGGAGTCATTACGGTCAATGGAAACACCGAACGCTCTCTCCGAACGGAGGAGCATACGGCGGCCCTCGCAGCGGAAGTACAAAGTAGCCTCTCAAGGAAATTCTCCAATCCGGCTATTAAACGTCCGGACACCATCAAGCGCGCCCGGAGTAACCTACAATAAGACTGCCTGACACGCACCGAGCAAGCGTAGCATTGCGAAACCAGTACCACGCGTACATAATTACGCCCTGGAAATACCATGGGCATAGGGGGAGGGCACAACCACGGCACACCCAAAATGCGGCTCAACCGCACTAGGGGCTCCCGATTTTGTCATTTCTTTTTTCTTACTTTCAGGACTCCATTCTCCGGAAGGCCTGTCTGGCAGTACAATCACCGAACACGCGATGCAACAGCTAGGGAGGCAGCAAGCTACGTCTAATGTCCAGGTGGTCTCTATAACAAGCTAAATACCTGTCTTACATAAAGTCCCGCGGCTTGCCCCTGGAGGGGGACATGTCAAATAATCCCATCTCTTGATTATCGCACTATTTGTATCGTTCTGCTTTCACAGCAGCCTTTTAGTAAACAATACATAGCTCTTGTCTATTATTGCATTCATTTTTTATGTAAATACGTTCAGTCATGACATTATGCAACCGTACACTTTGGTACGGCCAAGACACCAGGGGCTTAAGTACCCCAGAATATGTTGTGAGAAGTCCGAACACTCTCACGAGTGCGGCACCCCGAACTTATAACATTATATGCATCGGCTCCGAATCATGTCTTGGGTCAATAGTTGGGTTTGCCCGGCTCCCATGTTTTGGTACCTTACATTCCGTTATATCGGCTAAGGTAGCACTGGGAGAACTACTGCGACTGTGCCCCAGTTGAGCTGGGTTAAGCACCTCAGTAGAGAAAGCTAAAACTGACTGTCATGATAGGGCCAGAGCCGGTCACTGTTCGAGAGGTTTTCGAGTCCCTAAAGACTTATGCTGCTTAGAGCGAGGAGCTGGCTTTGTCCGGCCTAGGCGTGGATAGCACCCCGAACTCGGTCTTCCGAATACTAGGGGCTTCAACAAAATTTAAAATTATAGAATTCTATGGCTAAGTGAGAGTGATAAAGCATTATAGTCCGATTGCTTTGTTCGTTGTGCTGAGCGCCTCCCTCGAAGGACCCAAGAATGGGAACAAGAGCGCTCAGGTTTATCCTGAACACCCCAGCACTCGTGGCATGGGGGTAGAAGCCGGCGAATCGCATCCCTCAAATTCAATAAACGGCCACACATAAGGTAATATTTTAAATTCAACAAGTGTTGCTTAGCGCATATAAACAAGTTTTTAGTGCACAGGATAAACACGAGCGAGTTTACTCAAAAATTACATCCTTGGCACATTCATTCCCCACAAGGCGGGCACCCTTCAGGACGCCCTCATAATACATTTCGGGCTTGCGATGCTCCTTCTTCTCCGGTGGCCCATCTGTCACCAGCTTCTCAGCATCCAGCTTGCCCTAGTGTACTTTAACACGGGCAAGGGACCTACGGGCACCTTCGATGCACACGGAGCGCTTGATGACTTCAAGCCAAGGACAGGCATCCACCAGCCGCCTCACCAGCCCAAAGTAGCTCCCAGGCAGGACCTCCCTAGGCCATAGCCGGCCTATAAGGCCCTTCATGGCCTGTTCAGCTACCTTATGGAGCTCGACCAGCTGCTTTAGTTGGTCGCTCAAGGGCACCGGGTGTCCGGCCTCAACATACTGGGACCAGAACACCTTCTCCGTCGAGCTCCCTTCCTCGGCTCGGTAGAATGCGCCAGCATCGGACACAGTGCGGGGCAGATCTGCGAATGCTCCTGGAGAGCTCCGGACTCGGGTAAGTAACAAGTAATTCACTTTCATGTGCTTGCTTTGCATAAAGAATGCCTTACCCGCCGCTATCTTCTTCATCGCCTCAATTTCCTGGAGGGCCTTTTGGGCTTCGGCCTTGGCAGATCTGGCGCTTTCAAGGGCCGAGGCAAGCTGGGACTCTCGAGTCTTTGAGTCAAGCTCCAAACTCTCGTGTTTTTTCACAAGAGCGTGGAGCTCTTGCTCCACCTCCACCACCCGCGCCTCCTGCTTTTCTCGCTCGGTGCGCTCCATGGCCGCATTGTCTTTGGCATTGGACAACGCTTCCTTCAGGGTCGCCACCTCGGTTGTGGCCCCTGTAACACTCACGTTGGTCCTGTCATTTTTTGCAACCAGGTATTTTTTATATACTAACATCAGGTACTACTTACCTTCCTTGTCCTCGAGTTGCTTCTTGGCAAGGCCGAGCTCGTTCTCGGACCGCTCGAGGCTCTGCTTCAATGCATCGACCTCCGTAGTCAATGCGGCAGAGGTCAGCAGCGCAGCCTGCATTCCCATATTGACATATTTATGTTAGACTCCTGCGTATATCTTTTTAGATCCTCAGTCCGGCTTTTCTTCCCGAACACCAAACTGAGCAACAGAGGCTACTATCTATGCGGTAATATTTTTACATGTCTTAAATACATACCTCAAAGCCTGTTAGAAGGCTGGCACAGGCTTCCGCCAGCCCGCTCTTGGCGGACTAAAACTTCCGGATCACCGCACTCGTAATAGTGTGGTGCTCCTCGTTGATGGAGGCGCCATTAAGCACCTCCAGCAAATTATTCGGTGCCTCCAGTTGGACGGAGGTCACCGGTGTCGTAGGCTTGCCCTTCTTACTAGGGGGCCGCCTGCCGGATTCCGAAACCACTGAAGGCTCCGGTGCGGTGTCCGACCCATGGCTGGACATAGATCCCTCTGGGGTTTCATCCCCTTTGCGCTTGGAGTCCGGGAGGTCGCCTTGCGGTGCCTCCAGGACCACCTCCTCCTAGCTTAGCCCCTTTTGGGATTCCACCTCGGCATCGTCCGCAGGGCGAGGAGAGGTAGCAGTCGGGAGTGGAAGACTATTCACATCTGGCGAATCCAGGGAGCCGCTCGACGAAGCGTCGAGCCGGGCCTTGGGCAGACTACATGATTATATTCGGCGTCAGAAGATATTGTGCAATAAAGGAATGCCATGAGTCATTCTGGTATCTGGATACTTACGATTTTGCCAGGGGCTTGGCCCTGGATGGCCACTCCTCTCCGCCGTCGTCGGCGCTGGTGGAGTAGTCCGGAAGAAGGGTCTTTCCCTTCTTGGACCCTCCGGCCTCCCCAGTTGGGGCGGCCTTCCTTTTCTTTCCTCCCCCCATTGGAGGGGGAGATGCTTCTTCTTCCTCCTCCTCGTCTTCGGGGGAGGAGTGCGCTTCGGGGTCGTCCGGCAATGAATCTGACACTACCAGGCGCCGGGAACTCTTTCGAGTTCCCGTGGACTTATTCTTGGCCTTCTTCTCTGGCACCACGTGAGGTGCCGGGACCAGCAGCTTCGCCAAGCATGCATCTGCTGGGCCTTCGGGCAAAGGAGTTGGACAGTCAATCTGTCCGGACGTTTTCTTCCTGTCCTGTCAAAGGAGCAGGAGCTTAGATCCCGCGTAGAGTCAAACTATGAAAAACAAGTATCCTATAAAGGGTAAAACAAGCTTACCGCGCTGGCTTGGCGCTTCGCGCAGAATCCACGATCCTCGGTAATGGGAGGGGGAACCTCGGAGACCTTGAATAGCACCTTCCAGGCGTCCTCGTGCGTTGTGTCAAAGAGCCTGGACAGAGTTTGGTGCTGGGCCGGGTCGAACTCCCACAAGTTAAAAGCCCGTCGTTGACACGGGAGGATCCGGCGGAAGAGCATGACCTGGACTATGTTGACAAGTTTAACCTTCTTGTCCACCAGGTTTTGGACGCAGGTTTGGAGTCCGGTCACCTCTTTCGAATTACCCCACGACAGGCCCGTCTCTTTCCAAGAGGTGAGCCGTGTGGGGATGCTAGATTGGAATTCGGGGGCCGCTGCCCATTCAGGGTCACGCGGCTCGGTGATGTAGAACCACCCCGATTGCCACCCTTTGATGGTTTCCACAAAGGAGCCCTCGAGCCATGTGATGTTGGGCATCTTGCCCACTGTGGCGCCTCCGCACTCCGCTTGCCGGCCGGCCACTACCTTCAGCTTGACATTGAAGGTCTTTAGCCAAAAGCCGAAGTGGGGCTTGATGCGGAGGAAGACCTCGCACACGACAATAAACGTTGAGATGTTGAGGATGAAGTTTGGGGCCAGATCGTGGAAATCCAGGCCATAGTAGAACATGAGCCCCCGGACAAATGGGTGGAGGGGGAAGCCCAGTCCACGGAGGAAATGGGGGAGGAACACCACCCTCTCATGGGGCCTGGGGGTGGGGATGAGCTGCCCCTCGTCTGGAAGCCGGTGCGCAATGTCATTGGACAAGTATCCAGCTTTCCTCAACTTTTTGATGTGCCCCTCCGTGACGGAGGAGGCCATCCGCCTGCCTCCCGCTCCGGACATCGCTAGAGGAGGTTGAGGTGGGAAGTGCGGACTTGGGCGCTGGAGCTCGAGTGCGCGGAGATGGATAAGCAAAGGAGGAAGAAGGCATAGATGGAAAAGGTGGATCCTTATCCCCTTATATGGGCCGACAAAACTATGTACCCCCACCAGCCTGGTAAAACTCGCTTATCTCCCAAGCGCCGTGATTAATGGCACGGTTGGGTTACCCACGCCCATATTGATGAGAATCCCGGAATAAGGGGACACGATCTCTGCTTTGACAAGACGTGCCAAGGAAACCGCCTCGCTAAACACGCTGAGGTGGGATAGTAAATGATTTGAGTAAAGGCTTGGCCGTGGTGTGATGTCACACTATGGAATACGTCAGCAGATTAGACTTGTACAAATATTATTCTCTCTACGATGGTATGTGGAACTTATTTTGTAGAGCTGGACACTATCCTTGTGTTCAAAATCTTCTATGAAGTATTCGGAGGAGGAACCCGCCTTGCAATGCCGAAGACAATCTGCGTGCCAGACTCGTCGTCATTGAAGCCTGGTTCAGGGGCTACTGAGGGAGTCCTGGATTAGGGGGTGTCCGGATGACCGGACTATAACCGTTGGCCGGACTCCTGGACTATGAAGATACAAGATTGAAGACTTCGCCCCGTGTCCGGATGGGACTTTCCTTGGCGTGGAAGGCAAGCTTGGCGATACGGATATGTAGATCTCCTCCCATTGTAACCGACTCTGTGTAACCCTAGCCCTCTCCGGTGTCTATATACATCGGAGGGTTTTAGTCCGCAAGACGGACAATAATCATACCATAGGCTAGCTTCTAGGGTTTAGCCTCTCTGATCTCGTGGTAGATCTACTCTTGTACTACCCATATCATCAATATTAATCAAGCAGGAGTAGGGTTTTACCTCCATCGAGAGGGCCCGAACCTGGGTAAAAACATCGTGTCCCTTGTCTCCTGTTACCATCCGCCTAGACGCACAGTTCGGGACCCCCTACCCAAGATCCTCCGGTTTTGACACCGACAACAAGCAAGCCAGCCCCGATGAACAGGCCATGAATGAAGACTTGGAGGACGATAATTATATGCCTCTCTTCGAGGATGAGGTGAGCCTCGGCGACAAAGAATTTACCGTGCCCGAGGATCCCGTCGAGCAGGAGCGCTTCAAGCGCCGGCTTATTGCCACTGCAAAGAGCTTGAAGAAAAAACACCAGCAGCTTCAAGCCCATCAAGATCTGCTCACTAATAGATGGATTGAGGTCCTGGCAGCCGAGGAATACGGACTCGAGCGCCCTACCAAAAGTTACCCGAAGCGCAGGTTGCTACCTCAATTCGAGGACGAGGCACTAGAGCCCACACTACTAGCGCATGATGCGGCTGACCGACCACCGTGTGGCCGAGATAAAACAGTGTATCAGTCCGAACACCAGCCCACACCCCGTCACTGAACAAATAGAAATACAAAGGCTCGGGGATAGACCATGACCTGCGATATGACTTGGAAAACAAAGCAGGACAGCCCAGATCGATCTACGGATTGCGGGGGCGTGCCCCAACGCGCGACGATGACCGTCATGCCAGATATACTAAATACAAACCTATCCGGACTGAATATAGTAGACCAGCTCCATCTGAACTGCGTTGCGAAGTAGCGCGACATAGATGCGCCGCACACCCCCTATGCTTCACTGATGAAGTAATGGAACATGAATTCCCAGAAGGGTTCAAACCCGTGAACATCAAACCGTATGATGTGACAACAGATCCCGCGGTATGGATTGAAGACTTCCTTCTCCACATTCATATGGCCCGCAGCGATGATCTCCATGCCATCAAGTATCTTCCGCTAAAACTCAAGGGACTAGGCTGGCACTGGTTGAACAGTCTGCCTGAAAACTCTATTGGCAGTTGGGAGAACCTGGAATATGCATTCCTTGACAACTTCCAGGGCACTTACGTCCGACCTCCGGACGCTGATGACTTAAGTCATATAACACAACAACCCGGAGAGTCAGCCAGGAAATTCTGGACTCGGTTCTTAACTAAAAAGAACCAAATCATCGACTATCCAGATGTTGAAGCCCTAGCTGCCTTTAAGCATAACATTTGTGACGAGTGGCTCGCCCGACACCTCGGCCAAGAGAAGCCAAAGTCCATGGCAGCCCCTACGACGCTCATGACCCGCTTTTGTGCGGGCAAGGATAGTTGGCTAGCTCGTAGCAACAGCACATCAAGTAAACCTGGCACTTCAGACGCCAGAGATAGCAACAGCAAGCCAGACGCAACAGACACAAGCGTCGAAATAATGGCGATAACGCCGAAGACATGACCGTCAATGCCGGATTCAGTGGCTCCAAGTCCGGTCAGCGGAAAAGGCCATTTAAGAGAAACAATCCGGGCCCATCCAGTCTGGACCGCATACTCGATCGTCCATGTCAAATCCACGGCACCCCCGATAAACCATCCAATCGTACCAACAGAGAATGTTGGGTCTTTAAATAGTCCGGCAAGTTAAATGCCGAAAACAAGGAAAATGGGGTCGCACAACGATGACGACGAGGAGCCCTGGCCACCGAACATGGGGGGACAGAAGAAATTTCCTCCCCAAGTCAAAACGGTGAACATGATATATGCCACCCATATCCCCAAAAGGGAGCGGAAGCTCGCACTAAGGGACGTCTACGCGATGGATCCAGTTGCCCCAAAGTTCAACCCATAGTCCTCCTGTCCGATCACCTTCGATCGCAGGGACCATTCGACCAGTATTCGTCATGGCGGTTCAGCCGCACTGGTCCTTGGCCCCATTATCGATGGATTCCACCTCACACGAGTCCTCATGGACGGTGGTAGCAGCCTAAACCTGCTCTATCAGGATACAGTGTGCAAAATGGGTATCGATCCCTCAAGGATCAAGCCCACCAAAACCACCTTTAAAGGTGTCATACCAGGTGTAGAGGTCTATTGTACAGACTCAGTCACACTGGAAGTGGTCTTCGGATCCCCGGATAATTTCCGAAGCAAAGAGTTGATCTTCGATATCGTCCCCTTCCGCAGTGGTTATCATGCACTGCTTGGACGAACCGCATTCGCTCGATTCAATGCGGTGTTGCACTATGCTTACCTCAAACTCAAGATGCCCGGACCTCGTGGTGTTATAACAGTCAATGGGAATATGGAGAGTTCCCTCCGTACTGAGGAGCACACCACAGCCCTTGGAGTAGAAGTACAAAGCAGCCTTCTTAGGCAGACCCTCAATTCAGCAATAAAGCCCCCGGACACCGTCAAGCGAGTACAAACTACTCTCCAGCAGGACCGTCCGGCTCATCCAGAGCTCATGTAGCAATTCGACCTCCGTCCTAGTCCCAATCAAGCGGTGAAATTCGTGTCGCGCGTACATAATTACGCACTTAAAATACCATGGGCATAGACGGAGGCACAGTTAGACTATGGTCCACACCGCGGCTCGACCGCCCCTGGATCCACATACCTTCACTTTTTCTCTTCCTTTCAGGTTTTTCTCTTCTTGAGGCTTTTCTGATAACCTAATCATCAGAGCCATCATGGAAGGATACACCAAGAAAGGCAAGGGGCTTCGACGTATAAGGGAATTCCCAGGCGGTCTCTACTAACGATCGTTATTCCTGTTTTACATACCCGCACGCAGCCCGCTCTTGGTAATGGCATGTAAAATAGCCTTATTTGCTTATCGCACTACTTGTACACATACGCCTTGACGTATTAATCAAATTACAATGGAAAATAATTTGCAGCGCCCGCTCTTTACTTAATTTTTTCCTTGTCTTTGTATTTATTGCATTCGTACATTCTGGTACGCTTTAATCCGCCAGGGGCTTCAGTGTACCCCATAACACGGCAAGAAAGTCCGAACACTTTATAGTATAGTTCGGCACCCCGAACTTGGAGCATTATATGCATCGGCTCCGAATCATGTCTTGGGTCAATAGTTGGGTTGCCCAGCTCATGTGCTTGCTACCCTACGTTCCGCTATATTGGCTAGGGTAGTAAAGGGAGAACTACTGCGATTGTGTCCCGGTTCTTCCGGACGAGCACCTCAGTAGAGAAAGCCGAAAATTGACTGTCATGATGCGGGGAGAGCTGGTCGCTGTTCGAGAGGTTTCAAATCCTTCAAGCTTTTTTCCGCTTTATGTGAGGAATCAATTTTTGTCCGATCAGGCTTGTATAGTGCCCCAAGTTCGGCCATCCGAATACTAGGGGCTGCGCCAAAATTTAAAATTATCGAACTCCTATGGCTAAGTGAGGGTGATAAAGTTGTATAGTCCGATTGCCTTGTTCGTTGTGCTAAACACCTCCTTAAAGGACCAAAGACTTGGATAAAGAGTGTTTAGATTTATCCCGAACACCCCCGTACTAGTTACGTGGGGGCAGAAGACAATGACTGGCCAACTCTTAGATTTCATAAACGGACGCACGAGAGGTAAAACTTTAAATAAACAAGCAATATATTGCATAATGAACTTGTTTTATATTATAGGATAGGATAAAATGAATGTATTCATTCGAAGATTACATCCTTCACACATTGCTCTGCCACAAGGCGAGATCCCTCCAGGACACTGTCATAGTATAGTTCGGGTCAGCGGTGCTCCTTGCCCTTAGGCGGCCCCTCGGTCATCAGCGTCGTGGCATCCATCTTCGCCCAATGCATCTTTGCACAGGCAAAGGCCATCCGCGCACCTTCAATGCAAACCGACCACTTTATGACTTCAAGTCGCGGGCAGCCACTCACAAGCCGCTTCACGAGTCCGAAGTAGCTACTTGGCATGGGCTCGGCAGGCCATAACCGGACTATGAGGTCCTTCATGGCCAGTTCGGCCGCCTTGTGCAGCTCGACCAGCTGTTTCAGCTGGTCGCTCAAGGGCATCGAATGTTCTAGTCCAAGGTATTGGGACCAGAACAGCTTCTCCAGAGAGCTCCCTTCTTCGGCTCGGTAGAACTCTGCGGCATCTGATATTCTACGCGGCAGATGCACAAACGCTCCTGGAGAACTCCAAATTCGGGTAAGTAAAAAGAATGTCTCCTTCACATGCTTGCTTTGCATAAGAAAAGCCTTACCTGCCGCAATCTTTTTGGCCGCCTAGACTTCCTGGAGTGCCCTCTGGGCTTCGGCTCTAGCGTCTTGCGTGCTCTAGAGGGCCTTGGCAAGCTCAGACTCTTGAGTCGTAGAGTCACGCTCCAAGGATTCGTACTTCTTGATGGCATCCTGGAGCTCTTGCTGGAACTCGCTGACCCGTGCCTCCTGTTTCTTGCACGCAGCGCATTCCTTGGCCGCTTTGTCTTCGGCCTTGGCTAACACCTTCTTAAGGGTCGCCACCTCGGTCGTGGCCCCTAACAAAGTTCATGACGCTTTAATAAGCACAAACCATTTATCTTTTATAAATATACATGCAGGGTACTACATACCTTGGCTTTCTTCCAGCTGTCTCTTCACGAGGCCAAGCTCTCCCTCGGCCCGCTCCAGGTTCTGCTTCAGTCCAGATACCTATGCAGTATGAGCGGCAGCAGCCAGCAGCGACGCCTGCTTATTCACATAGACATCTTATGTTAGACTCCTGCGAATATTATTTGATCCTCTGTTCGGTTTTTCTTTCTGAACACCAAACAGAGCATCAGGGGCTAATGTCTATACTGTGATATTCTTTCACAATTTTATTACTTACCTCAAAGCCTGTTAGAAGGCTAGTGCAGGCTTCGGTCAGTCCGCTCTTCGCAGACTGGATCTTCTCGATCACCTTACTCATAGGAGTACGATGTTCTTCAACAATGGAAGCGCTTTGAAGCGCTTCCAGCAATCTGTCCGGTGCCTCTGGATGGACAGAGGTCACCGGTGGAGGCGGCTCACCCCCTCGTTCGAGAGAGACTGCCTGCTTGAATCTGGGACCACTTGGGTCACCAGAGCTGTATTCGGCTGGGGGCCAAACTGGATGCGGCCCCCATCCTTGGTGTCCATGGGGGTCTTACCCCCCATGTGTTCGGCAACTGGGGTTTCACCCTCCGGCGTCACCGGAACAATCTCCCCTTGGTCTGGTATCCTTTGAGACAACACCTTGGTGTTGTCCGCGGCCTTGGGGGAGGAGGCCGTCGGAAGGGACCCGCTGTTCATCACCAACGGGTCCAGCGATCCCTCCGGGGAGGAGGATATCTCGATGTTGGACTTGGCCGGACTGCAGGAGCATGTCTAGCACATTAAAAACTGATAAAGCAAAAACACCGGAAATACTATTATGTCCGGATACTTACGATTTGGCCAGGAGCTTGACCCTGGGCTCCCATTCCTCGCCGTTGTTGGTGGTTGCGGCAGTGTAGTCAGGAAGGAAGGTTTTTCCCTTCTTGGACGCCTCGACCTCCCCATGAGTGGAGGCCTTCCTCTTCTTTCTCTCCCCAGTAGGGGGGAGGGATGGATTTCCTCCTCCTCCTCGTTGCCTTTGGTGGAGGAGTGCGTCTCGGTGTCTTCTGACGTCATGTCCGAAGCACCCTTGCACCGGAGACCATCTCTGGTCCCCGTGGCCGTCTTCTTGGCTTTCTTCTCCGGCACCTCATAGGGCGCCGGAAACAACATCCTCGTTAAAAGAGGTTTTTCTGGATCTTCAGGTAGCGGAGCTGGACAGTTAATCTGCTCCGCTGTCATTACCCAGGCCTGAAAGATTGGCATGGAGGCTTAGGCTCCTCCCGCAGATATGCTAGTGAAAGGTATATCCTACAAACATGAAAACTTACCGGATTAGCCCGGCATTTTGTGTTGAGCCCGCGATTTTCGATCGTGGGCGGTGGTACTTCGCTAGCCTTAAAGAGCACCTTCCATACGTCTTCGTGCATCGTGCCGAAGAGCTCCAGTAGAGTCTGGTGCTTGGCCAGATCGAACTCCCACAAATTACAAGCCCGGTTCTGGCATGGAAGAATCCGGTGGAAGAGCATAACCTGGATTACGTTGACAAGCTTGATTTCCTTGCTTATCATGTTCTGGATGCATGACTGGAGCCCAGTCTATTCTTCCACTGAGCCCCAGGCTAAGCCCTTCTCTTTCCAGGAGGTGAGCCGTATGGGGACGCCGGATCGGAATTTGGGGGTTGCCGCCCAGTCGGTGCCGCGCGGCTCGGTGATATAGAACCACCCCGATTGCCACCCCTTTACAGTCTCCACAAAGCAGCCTTCGGTCCAAGTGACATTGGGCATCTTGCCCACCATGGCGCCTCCGCACTCCGCTTGTTGGCCGCTCACTACCTTTGGCTTCACATTGAAGGTCTTCAGCCATAGGCCAAAGTGAGGTGTGATGCGGAGAAAGGCTTCACACATGAAAATAAATGCCGAGATGTTGAGGATGGAGTTGGAAGCTAAATCATGGAAGTCTAGCCCGTAGTAAAACATTAGTCCGTGGACAAACGGGTGGAGGGGAAATCCCAGCCCGCGGACGAAGTGGGAGAGAAACACTACCCTTTCCTGGGGCTCCGGGGTGGGGACGATCTGCCCCTTGGCCGGAAGCCGATGAGCTATGTCTTTGGCCAAGTATCCGGCCTCCCGGAGCTTCTTGATGTCCTCATTGTTAAAGGAGGAGGCCATCCACTTGCCTCCCGCTCCGGACATGTTCGGAATGTTTTTGTGGAGAAGGCAAAAGCTTGGGCGTTGGAGCTCGAGAATGGATGAGCAGAGGAAGGAGAAGGCGTGGGTGAAAGAGGGGAATCCTTATCCCTTTATAAAGGCAGTAAAATCATGCGCCTCCCCACGCGCCCTCAAAATCTCTTGTTCCCCAAGCGCCATGCTAATGGCGCGGTTGGGTTACCCACGCCCTTATTGATGAGGATCTCGTAAGAAGGGGACATGATCTCTACTTCGACAGGACGTGCCAATAAAACCGCCTCGCGAAACATGTAGTAGCAGGTTGGGAAAACGGTTCGAATAATGACCGGGCTATGGCGTGGTGTCACTCTATGAATAAGTTGTCAGCAGATTAGACTCATGGAATATTATACTCTCTACAATGGTATGTGGAATTTGTTTTGCAGAGCCGGACACGATTCTTGTGTTCAAGATCTACTTTGGAGTATTCAAAGAAGGAACCCACCTTGCAATGCCGAAGACAATCTGCGCGCCGGACTCATCGTCATTGAAGCCTGGTTCAGGGGCTACTGAGGGAGTCCTGGATTAAGGGGTCCTCGGACAGCCGGACTATATGCGTATGCCGGACTGTTGGGCTATGAAGATACAAGATAGAAGACTTCGTCCCGTGTCCAGGTGGGACTCTCCTTTGCGTGGAAGGCAAGCTTGGTGATTCGGATGTGTAGATTCCCTTCTCTGTAACCGACTTTGTGTAACCCTAGCCCCCTCCGGTGTCTATATAAACCGGAGGGTTTGAGTCCGTAGGACGAGAACAATCATAATCATAGGCTAGCTTCTAGGGTTAGCCTCTACGATCTCGTGGTAGATCAACTCTTGTAATACTCATATCATCAAGATCAATCAAGTAGGAAGTAGGGTATTACCTCCATAGAGAGGGCCCGAACCTGGGTAAACATCGTGTCCCCCGCCTCCTGTTACCATTACCCTTAGACGCATAGTTCGGGACCCCCTACCCGAGATCCGCCGGTTTCGACACCGACATGTGCCTTATGGGCAAGATGACTAAAACTCCGTTCTTCGGAACAATGAATGTGCTAATGACTTATTGGAAATAATACATACCGATGTATGCGGTCCGATGAGTGTTGAGGCTCATGGCGGGTATCGTTATTTTCTGACCTTCACAGATGATTTGAGCAGATATGGGTATATCTACTTAATGAAACACAAGTCTGAAACATTTGAAAATTTCAAAGAATTCCAAAGTGAAGTGGAGAATCATCGTAACAAGAAAATAAAGTATCTACGATCTGATCATGGAGGAGAATATTTGAGTTACGAGTTTGGTCTTCATTTAAAACAATGTAGAATAGTTTCACAGCTCACGCCACCTGGAACACCACAACGTAATGGTGTGTCCAAACATCGTAACCGCACTTTCTTAGATATGGTGTGATCTATGATGTCTCTTACCGATTGACCACTATTGTTTTGGGGTTATGCATTAGAGACAGTTGCATTGACGTTAAACAGGGCACCGTCAAAGTCTGTTGAGACGACACCGTATGAACTGTGGTTTGGCAACAAACCAAAGCTGTAATTTCTTAAAGTTTGGGGATGCGATGCTTATGTCAAAAGGCTTCAGCCTGATAAGCTTGAACTCAATTCGGAGAAGTGCGTCTTCATAGGATACCCTAAGGAGACAATTGGGTACACCTTCTACCACAAGTCCGAAGGCAAGATTTTTGTTGCTAAGAACGGAACATTTCTAGAGAAGGACTTTCTCTCAAAAGAAGTGAGTGGGAGGAAAGTAGAACTTGATGAGGTAATTGTACCTACTCTCAATATGGAAAGTAGATCATCTGTGAAATCTATTCCCGTGATGCCTACATCAACTGGAGAAGAAGCTAATGATAAAGATCATGAAACTACAGATCAAGTTGCTACAGAACCTCGTAGGTCAAACAGAGCATGATCCGCACCAGAGTGGTACGGTAATCCTGTTCTGGAGGTCATGTTACTTGACCATGACAAACCTATGAACTATGAAGAAGCTATGATGAGCCCAGATTCCGATAAATGGTTTGAGGCCATGAAATCTAAGATAGGATCAATGTATGAGAACAGAGTGTGGACTTCGGTGGATCTGCCCGATGATCGGCGACCCATAGAGAATAAATGGATCTTCAAGAAGGAGACTGACACTGATGGTAATGTTACTGTCTATAAAGCTCGACTTGTCACAAAAGGTTTTCAACAAGTTCAAGGAGTTAACTATGATGAGACTTTCTCACCCATAGTGATGCTTAAGGTTGTCCGAATCATGTTAGCAATTGCCGCATTTTATGATTATGAAATCTGGCAAATGGATGTCAAAACTGCATTCCTTAATGGATTTCTTTAAGAAGAGTTGTATATGATACAACCAGAAGGTTTTGTCGATCCTAAAGGTGTTAACAAAGTGTGCAAGCTCCAGCGATCCATTTATGGACTGGTGCAAGCATCTCGGAGTTGGAATATATGCTTTGATGAGGTGATCAAAGCATGTGGTTTTATACAGAATTTTGGAGAAGCCTGTATTTACAAGAAAATGAGTTGGAGCTCTACATTTCTAATGTTATATGTGGATGATATATTGTTGATTGGAAATGATGTAGAATTTCTGTATAACATAAAAGGATACTTGAATAAGACTTTTCAATGAAAGACCTCAGTGAAGCTGCTTATATATTGGGCATCAAGATATATATATAGATAGATCAAGACGCTTGATAGGACTTTCACAAAGCACATACCTTGATAAAGTTTTGAAGAAGTTCAAAATGGATCAGGCAAAGAAAGGGTTCTTGCCTGTGTTACAAGGTATGAAGTTGAGTCAGACTTAATGCCTGACCACTTCATAAGATAGAGAGAAAATGAAAGGCATTCCCTATGCCTCAGCCATAGGTTCTATCATGTATGCTATGTTGTGTACCAGACCTGATGTGTGCCTTGCTATAAGTTTAGCAGGGGGTACCAAAGTAATCCAGGAGTGGATCACTGGACATCAGTCAAGAACTTCCTAAAGTACCTGAAAAGGACTAGGGATATGTTTCCCGTTTATGGAGGTGACAAAGAGCTTGTCGTAAGTGGTTACGTCGATGCTAGCTTTGACACTGATCCGGATGACTCTAAGTCACAATCCGGATACGTATTTTTATTGAATGGTTGAGCTATCAGTTGGTGCAGTTCCAAGCAGAGCATCGTGGCGGGATCTACGTGTGAAGCAGAGTACATAGCTGCTTCGGAAGCAGCTAATGAAGGAGTCTGGATGAAGGAGTTCATATCCGATCTAGGTGTAATACCTAGTGCATCAGGTCCAATGAAAATATTTTGTGACAATACTGGAGCAATTGCCTTGGCGAAGGAATCCAGATTTCACAAAAAGACAAAACACATCAAGAGACGCTTCAACTCCATCTGAGATTTGGTCAAGGAGGGAGACATAGAGATTTGCAAAATACATACGGATCTGAATGTGGTAGACCTGTTAACTAAGCCTCCATGGGTGTTAGATTCATTACAATGTAATCTAGATTATTGACTCTAGTGCAAGTGGGAGACTGAAGGATATATGCCCTACAAGCAATAATAAAGTTGTTATTTTATAATTCCTTATATCATGATAAATGTTTATTGTTCATGCTAGAATTGGATTAACCGGAAACTTGATACATGTGTGAATACATAGACAAAACACCGTGTCCCTAGTATGCCTCTACTAGACTAGCTCGATGATCAAAGATGGTTAAGTTTCCTAGCCATGGACATGAGTTGTCATTTGATGAACGGGATCACATCATTAGTGGAATGATGTGATGGACAAGACCCATCCGTTAGCTTAGCATAATGATCGTTCAGTTTTATTGCTACTGCTTTCTTCATGTCAAATACATATTCCGCCGACTATGAGATTATGCAACTCCCGGACACCCGAGGAATGCCTTGTGTGCTATCAAACGTCACCATATAGCTGGGTGATTATAAAGATGCTCTACAGGTATCTCCGAAGGTGTTTGTTGGGTTGGCATAGATAGAGATTAGGATTTGTCACTCCGAGTATCAGAGAGGTATCTCTGGGCCTTCTCGGTTATGCACATCATATGAAGCCTTGCAAGCAATGTGACTAATGAGTTAGTTGCAGGATGATGCATTAAGGAATGATTAAAGAGACTTGTCGGTAACAAGATTGAACTAGGTATGAAGACACCGACGATCGAATCTCGGGCAAGTAACATACCGATGGCAAAGGGAATAACGTATGTTGATATTGCGGTTCGACCGATAAAGATCTTCGTAGAATATGTGGGAATCAATATGAGCATCCAGGTTCTGCTATTGGTTATAGACCGGAGATGTGTCTCGGTCATGTTTACATAGTTCTCGAACCCGTAGGGTCCGCACGCTTAACGTTCGATGACGATATGTATTATATGAGATATGTGTTTTGGTAACCGACAGTTGTTCGGAGTCCTAGATGAGATCACAGACATGACGAGGAGTCTCAAAATGGTCGAGAGGTAAATATTGATATATTGGAAGGTAGTATTCGGACACCGGAATGGTTCCGGAGTGTTTCGGGAATTTATCGGAGTTCCTAGTAGAACTCCCCCCCATGGGGCGCGCCCTAGGCCGGCCTCCTCCCCTCTCCCTTCTTTATATACGGGGGCGGGGGGGCACCTCTTGGCACACCAATTGATTCTTTGCCATGTGCGGTGCCCCCCTCCACCATTTACTCCTCCGGTCATATTGTCGTAGTGCTTGGGCTAAGCACTGCGCGGATCACATCACCATCACCGTCACCACACCATCGTGTTGATGGAACTCATCTACTCCTTCGACCCTCTACTGGATCAAGAGTTCGAGCAACGTCATCGAGTTGAATGTGTGCAGAACTCAGAGGTGCCGTACGTTCGGTGCTTGATCGGTTGAATCAAGAAGACGTACAACTACATCAACCGCGTTAAGCTAACGCTTCTGCTTTCGGTCTACAAGGGTACGTGGAAACACTCTCCCCCTCTCGTTGCTATGCATCTCCTACATAGATCTTGCGTGAGTGTAAAAACTTTTTTGAAATTTCATGCTAGGTTTCCCAACACAACAACCTCATGTTGCATTGTTGAATGATGTACATGTTGTAGGGCGCAAAGTTTCATGCACTTGCTGCCAAAAGGCTCCCATCTGCTCTTGCCTACGGAATCCGCGGATATGGCCAACCGCGCATCACACAACAACTATCCTCCATGGTATAGTAGCACACATCATTCGTACTCTAAAAAATGACATACATTTGAAAATAAGCTCAATGGCATTTGACCAAACACTTGTCGGGCATGGTGTCCGCCATAGAGGTCGTCAATAGGGGGCGGAGTGTACCTCAGTACAAACTGCTCTGGGTGGACAACTCTTACGCCAAGGTGAGCTGGGGCGTCGGTGCTGGTTGTGGACGTCCGACAATTGCTCTGTGGCGGCCGAAGATGTACAACAGCAGTGGCAAAGGTGGAGGGTGCATATGCAAATTAATGGGGAGAAGGGGTGGAGTGGAAGGAAATGGGACCGGGAGGGGGGATTGGGTTGGCTGGGTGCGTCGGAGTCCTACATGTATGTTGTCCTAACTCCCATAAAACTACCCCTACTTTGTCTCCAGTTTGTGAGAGAAAATGGGTCCAGACCGCCTCGCGGACCAATACAGGACCGCGTTGGATGGCTTCTGCAGTCCGGATGGATGTAGGCGGTTTGCTGGTCTGGCTTGGAGAAGCTCTAAGAGAAACTCTAGCAGACCCCGCAAAATCGTCAAACCCGCAAAATCCTGGCGAGTATACATGCTCAGCCCAATTTTCTGGCCAGAACAGAGCCCGTATACTCGCCCGGCCAGGAAATTTTTTTATTGCGGCCCGCAAACCGCCCCCCCCCCCTGAACAATATATCTACGGGTTCGCGGTGCAGTTGCGGGTCAAAACCCTATCCCCCCGCCGCCGCATCACTCCGCAATTCCACACTCCCATCCTCACATTTCTCGCTGCCGGTGAGCCCCTTCGCCTCCAGCCGCATGTGGAGCTCCGACTGCGGCTCCAGGAGCAGATCAGGCGGCGGCGGCGACCCCGAGCGCGAGCGACGTGTCCGGTCGGACGGCGCAAGTGAAAGGACCATGATGTCGCCTAGAGGGGGTGAATAGGCGTTTTAAAATCTTTTATGGATTTGGCTATTTCTAAGCGGATACTTTTCAAGCACAAATCCTAAATATACTAGGCTCACTAAGTGCACCAACAACTTAGCATAAACAAGATGAGAACAACGAGGATATGAGTAAGCACAAGTAAGTTACACAAACTTACTCAATGTACATCACGAGATATGGAAATGAATAATACACTCACCCACAAGTAGGCAATACAAGCTTACACAAATTGTATCAGAATATATGGAATTGAATGATACAAGCAAACTCAAGTAAGCACTACAAGCTTACAAAAGATATGTTACAAGCTAGCAATTCGCACTAAATATAAGATAGAACAATTTTAGGAAGTATGAATTGCGGACTATAAATTGTTGACCTAAATAATCTCTACGATATGGTAACCAACATAATATAATGAGGACAACAAGAATAGTGAATGCGCGGTCAAGTGACCAAGGTAAACCACAAGTAAGGAGTTAGGGTTAGGGATAACCGAAGTCACGGAGACGATGATATATCCCGATGTTCACTTCCTTGGAGGGAAGCTAGTCACCGTTAGAGAGGTGGATGTTACCACATAGGCACACCAACGCCACGAAGGCTCACCCTATTCTCCTTGAGATATCACCACGAAGGCGATTCCCAACCACTAGTGGTAGACCTTGAGGTGGCCTCCAAACCTTCACAAACTTTCCGGGGGATAAATCACAAGTTGATTCCTCACCGGAGCACTCCTACCGCCTAGGAGTCTCCAACCTCCAAGAGTAACAAGATCAAGGGGGAAATGCTCAAGACTTGCTCAAATCACGAATTCCTTTGGTCAAGAGAAGGAGAGGGAGTGGATCTTCACTTGGGTGGAATCTCTCTCAAGAACTCTCAGAAATCTCTCCGGGATCTAAGATTTGAGGTAGGAGAAAGGAGAGGGAGCTTTTCTTCAAGTGTGGGTCAAGATAGTTGTGTTGCTCAACCCCTCCATGAAGTAGTGAAGGGGTATCTATAGTGTGGCCCCAAATGGCCGTTGGTGCAGAATTCTGCTCAAGAAAGTGTCGGGCGTCCGGTGGATTACCGGACGTCCGGTGGCAAAACAGGCACCGCACGTCCGGTGGAACACCGGACGTCCGACGGCTGTAGCACGCCATCAGATGAATGTATCAAGATATTTGTGAAACAGGTTTGACGGACGTCCGACATTTTCCGGACGTCCGGAGACCGGATGTCCGGAACTTACCGGAATTCCGTCTGTTTGATTCTGGATTGGCGCACCGTATTTTCGGACGTTACCGGACGTCCGGCCAAAATAACAGCAGGAACCCCAAAACTAAAACATGCATAACTTTCACATCCGGACTCTGATTTTGATGATCTTGGGCTTGTTTTGAAGCTATGGAAAAGCTCCAAGTCCTCAGATAGAGAACCACCCAAAATAAACCAAAATGGAGGGTTCAAATTATGCAAAGGTTAGATCATATATTTTGGGAAACTATTTGGCTTTGGCTTTTCTTTGGTATATAGGATATGAGTGAAATTGTGTATAGAAGATGTTGACTTGAGCAAATCCATCACAAACCCCTTTGATCCCCTCTTAACAGTGCAGGATCCCTATAACTCAAGAATCATAAAAATAGCTACACTACATAGCTATCAAGAATCCATTCTTGAGTGTATATGTTTCTTTGGTGGTCATCACTCCACAACACTAACGTCAAAGGAACTAATACCTTTGACACGAGCCGTTCACTTGAGCTTGATGTTGATGTTTCTTCTTGGCTCAAGATGAAGGCAAGACACTGGTGAAGTCTTCAAGTCTCTCCCCCATACACAATGTGGGGAAGCTTTGCTTTGTATTCATCTTCACTTGTCCATCATGTGATCATCCACAAGCTTCAAGCATGTAATCCTTTGGGATGGTTATCTTGAACTTGCCCTTGTCAACCATGATCAACAACACTTGATGTCATCCTCTCATAGACACTTGAAATCTCTTTCTCGATGCGAGCCCATGAGAATCACCTGACCCTAAAAAACATAGACAACACATAGTATGGGTTAGTACACAGAGTGCAATTGATAGTTTCTTATCATACCACAAGATCCTATGTGGTGCATCATTTGCGCTCGTGTGTTGACCATTTAGAGTTCGATCTTTGAGATTCATCTTGGTCAACCTATATCTCTACTCCATGTTTAATCTTGACGTCTTGAAGGGTATATTGAATTCTTCACTTGAATAGCTTGCTTGAATACTTGATCAATCATGACTCAACACATGAGTCCATTATGATCATATCTTTGAGCCACTCCTAGAGTTCATCATTCAAATCACCCTTTTAAGATCTTGATCCATTATGGATCAAACCATAGCTCTAAGCATGGCAACCCTTAAGATACTCCAATGAACTTCATTTTGATCATCTCAATGTAATTGTTGCTTCAAAGGAGTTGTCTTCCATTATTCTTCAATCACATTCCAATGGGACTAACCTTCAAATGTATATCTTAATGCAAACATTAGTCCATAAGGATTGTCATTAATTACCAAAACCACACATGGGGACAACATGTACTTTCAATCTCCCCCATTTTGGTAATTGATGACAATCTCAACAAGAGGGTTCATATAATGAATTTTATTAAACAAGCACGCAATTTTTTTTCTGAGGATAAATTGTATACTTGCGGTGATTTTGATAGCATCAATTATCACAAAGAAACTTGATGATATCAAAACCAGTTGTACTAACATCAAAACACTACATAAGCATTTGATGTTAGTAAGACCACAATATATAGAGTAGGCTCCCCCACAATATATGCATGTGTGAATGAACTTTGAATTTCATTGCATATATTGGTTGATATAAACTAGTTGGAGATTTCTCTATATATTCATTCATGCAACAAGCATATGTAACTAGGGTGAATAACATGAATGACAACAAGAACTTCAAAAGATATTTATTTTAAACCCTCTAAACTTCTCCCCCATTGGCAACAAATGCCAAAATGGAAGACAAAACATATAGAATACCAATATAGTATGAGTTCCTCCTTGATGTGTGCATATCACAAGATGTGAGTGAACGCAAATGCACATATTCAATAATGAACAATTTGAGGAGCTCAGAATCTATAGAATGCAACAAGATATGAAGATATGAAAACAAGCATAAGACATGTGAGGAAAACAGTCAAAACACATGAGTGCACAAGATTATATGCCAAACATACAAGCACCCACGTCACAACCTCTTAGAGAAGCCACCATAAGAATAAGAGGAAACAAACAAAGTGGCCGGCAAGGAATAAATGATATCAAGGAAAGATATGAACTTTCTCATGTATAAAAATTTCTGAGTGGCCAATCATAATCATGATATGTATCCGCAAAGAAACTTTGCAAACACAAAATAGATGCAATTGATAAGAACATGATATACAGAAGTGAATCCATTATTATACAACTGAAACCTAGTGATAATAGCAAGACACATGGCACAAAGCACATGGCACAAATTGATCTCATTTGCATAACACAAAGTGAAGCAAGCAATCAAATGATCCGATGAGCCAAAAGGATAAAAGAATATTATGATTTGGGCAAATGAGTGTTCTAAGGAAAATAGAGAAGCTCCCCATGATTTGTGCACTATTTAGAATTTTTGTATTTGGATACAAGTGCACAAAATAGGATCATCACTCCCCCAAAATCAATAGGAATACAAAACAATTTCAAGCAGGCATAGATAAGAAAAGAAGCCTAGCATTTCCAACAAACATATGGTTGAGCAACATGTAAATGAGGCAACCTAAGAATAGGCACAACCAAAATGATGTGTGTGAGTCACGTCAAAGCACTTGAGAAGACTAGTATAAGGATGAGAATTAAGCATCAACATGGCCTTGAGTAAATGAGATACAAGGTGCAAGACATGTCCTTCCCACACACATGAAGTTAAGAAGGTCATACACACATCAAGCAAATGGGTTCACAACCTCACTAATAGCAAACTAAAAATCAAAGTTTGTGACAACCCATGATGAAGATAGGAAATAATAGGCTTGTCAAGACAAGCATGAGGACAACAATCTCCACCAAACATGAGTGCACTAAGATGCAAAGAGGTAAGACATGCACTCATTCAACAAATGCTTCCATGGAGCCACCAAAAAGATATAAAAAGTGAATGAAATGGTGGACATGAAAGAATAGGGATATCAACTAGAGATGTAACTCCTCTCACGTGTATAAGATACTAGGTAGATGATATCCACAAAGAAGGATGTACACATAAAATAGTTACAAAAGGAAGGAATAAGATATCCAAATGGGAGTCATAAAATATACCAATGAGATCTTTGCTTGAAAGCATAGCACGTGGCTTAATATAATCTTATTGTATATTAATGAACTCCAAACACACAACCATCAAAGACATCACAACTAGCAAAGAGAGATCATTGTTGGGATGCTTTGAGAAAGGAAACAAGTATCACAGGAACGAGTCAAGAAATTCATGCCATGATGCAACCTACACAAGGTTGACCCCATTTCTATATATATGCATGAAGTAAATACTTGTTACCGAGATAGCATTGGTATGAAGTCATAGATCAATAAAATGTCCAAGCTTGGCTCTAATTTCCTCATAGTGCCACTACCTTCATGAATAAGCCAAGCACCCAATGCTTCTCAAATGTACCTAAAACATTTTAAGTACAATATGGTCCCCAAACTTATTGGGTCCGAAGTAGTTAGCATAACTACAACACATAGGGTAAAACCACTTAAATATGTGCCTATTGATATGAATTTGAATTTCATGCACATCATAGCTATTAAGAATTTGATGGATTTACCATATATATATTGGAGAAAATAAGGCAAACAAGGCATGTGAATTTACACATAGTAAATATGCATGCACAAGCCTACCAAAATCCAGGGAGATACAAATTGGACAAATGACCACATAACCGTTAATACTTCCAATAACATCACTAGTCATTCATGTTGTCCAAAATGAATCAAAGTGACAAATCAACATATGATAGCACACAAAGTTCAACATATGAACCAAGAAAAAAACAATAAGCATATAAGATATGCATTGCACACATACTCATAGGAATATCTTACTCAAGTAGATATAGGACACTATAAACAATGAGATAACAAACTCTCATATAGAGCAATAAGATGAATTCGAACAAAATGGTATTTCAGATTATCATTCGGTGTAGAAACCATATAAGTACATGATCATCATGTAAAGCAATAATTGGAATAGCTTTAATCAAATGATTTTCCAAATATGATTTTAAAAATAACCATGGGCAAAACCACACAAGAATGCCATATGTAAACAAGACATTGCATGCCACGGAGATATAAGATAATCTCAAATATAAATTCTAAGTGGCATCCCTCAATTGTTCATATTAACAAGGATTGTGATATGCACAAAGCATATCACTCCCCCATAATATGATGATCCATGTATTATCCACAAGAAGAAAATTAAACCCAACTAAGGATAATTAATGGATGAGAATTTGAGTTTCAAATGAGCTTTACATACCACATAGTAACTAGATAATATTGCACTAACAATACTAGGTGGTATCCCACATACGTACACATTTAAGGTTTGTGATATCCATAAAACATAGCACTCCCCCATAATGAGATGATCCAGTCAAGGAAGATTCAACTAATGAAGCAATAAAGGCTTGAAACCACACACGCACAAATATATGAAGTGCATTGTGACCTACACATGCTAGATAACACAAATCAAGCATACTAGGAAGCACAACTATAAAAGCACATGCTAGGTACAAAACCTAAACATGCAAGGGACATAGTAACTTTCAATGTAAACAATGCAAGTACAAGTTACCGCAAAGAGGAGTATTGGATTGATAGATATGATGATAATCCACTTGACTTGGCATTAACCATAACATATGGTGAAAATAGTTTTTCTTCATGAAGTAGCCAAGTCTCCAATGCCCTCCACACACCTATTGATCAAGTTTGATCTTGATGGTCCCCAACCAAGTTGGGTCCTAAGAAGTTAGTAACAAAAGGCTTGGCAACCCAAATGGTATTGTCCACTTTCAAACTTCTTTGGGAACCCACAAACTTGGCAAACACATTGCCAACAATATCCTTCCTTAGCGAATAATGATTATTGACTATAGGAGGCTTAGATATGTTACCGTTGGGACAAGATGAAGCTATGTGTACCTTCTTACGGCAAATATAGCAACATGTGCTCCCCTTTCTCTTCTTCTTTACCTTTTAAACTTGGAGAGCATTATCTTGGTTAGGCATGGGAAGAGGCCTTTCATTATCTTGATATTGAACTTGAGGCCACTTCCCTTGATGCTTCACATTTGAAGCCTTCTTCTTCAATGGACAAGATCTCACATGGTGTCCAACATTCTTGCACTTGAAGCAAGTAATGTTGGCCGAATTCTTGACTTGATCTTGTCCCTTCTTCTTGTTCTTGGACTTCTTCTTATTGGAGATGAAATCAAGTCCTATTTTGTCTTGAGGGTCCTTTTGCACACTCAAGATATTATCACAACATTTTTCCAAGTCTTTCTTCAAACTAGTGACTTGGGGCTTGAGCTCTTTATTTTCCTCTACAAGGTTAGTATTAACAAAAGAACTAGAGTAAGTAGAAGCTTCATTTTTAGAGCAACAAGGCATGGTGAGCAATTCATTACAAGATGTACCAATATCATGTAGATAGGAATTGCAAGGCCTAGCACATGACAATAAGGCATTTCAAGTAGAACATGTGCTAATATCCACATGAGACTCACATGTCTTTACCTTGGTGACCATAGCCTCATGAGCTAACTTTAACTCATCGTGAGAGATTAGAAGATCCTCATGAGTGCCTGAGAGCTTTTTATGACTTTCTCCCAATTTCCCATAATTGCCAGTTAGCAAATCAAGTTGAGTCCTTAGCTCAATATTTTCTTTTAATATCGATGCTTCACACAAGATAGAGTTAGTAGCACAAGCATCATTATCAATATGAGAGGAGCGTGTAGAAGCTACAGACTCCGCATGAGTAGCTTGAAGTTCCTCATGAGACTTAGAGAGTTTGGTGAGCTCTCCTTTGACCTTCTTGTAGTCAAGGTCAAGGTGCTCAAAATCCTCTTTAAGTTTACAATGAGTAACTTCAATCTGTTATTTTAAAGACCTCAAGTCACTAAGACATTGATGAGCCATAGCAAGTTCATATTCAAGTTGTTCACTTTTTGCTTGCTCGTAAAGAAATAAGTCGTTACGTTTTTTAAAGAAATCAAGAACATCTTGGAGCCTTTTATAAGTGTTATTTTTAGCTCTACGAAGAGTTTTCCCAATCTCATAGAGATTTTGAGTCAAGACTTCATCATATTCCTCATTACAACAATCATCATTATCACTAAGAGAAGATGATACCTCGTCATTACCTCTTGCCATGAGGCACATGTGAACACAAGGGGTTGATGATGATTCTTTTGGAGAGGAGGATTCTTCAACAATCAAGCATGCCTCATCTTTATTGATTTCCTCTACATGGTTAGTCATAGAACAACTAGAGGAAACCAAAACATTTCTATCATGGCAACATGTGAGATCAAGCATATCATCACAAATGAGCTTAACACCATTATTACAAGATATTTCTTCACTCACCATGTCATTACCTTGTGGTATGCCACATGTTGGTGAAGTGAAAGATGTTGAAGTATGCAAGTAATCGGAGGTGGAAGCAATAGAGAGCTCTTCATGATTTAAAAATGTGGAGAACTCCTCCATTAAATCCCCAAAAAGAATATTGTCTTCATGAAGATTGGACCCACCATATATATCTTCAATTTTGGTCCAAGCATCATGAGCCAACGAACAAGATGAAATTGACTTGAACACCTCGAAGGTTATAGCTTGGTGAATGATACTTAAAGCTTCACTATCAAGATGCATATCACCAAGTGATGGAGATTGTCCATCCTTTAGATCTGAATTCCCTACAACCACAATCCGCAAAGCATTTGGACCCATGGCCCGAAAGTGACAAAGCATGCGTAATCTCCACATAATGTAATTTGTGCCATTAAAACAAAATGTGTCATCGTGCACTAGTTCACTAGTCGACATCGTTACTCTCTAGAAGGTTAACCCTAATAAGGAGAGACCTAGCTCTGATACCAATTAAAAGGACCACGATGTCGCATAGAAGGGGGTGAATAGGCATTTTAAAATCTTTTACGGATTTGGCTATATCCTAATGCGGAAATAAACTAAAAGGATACTTTTCAAGCACAAATCCTAAATATACTAGGCTCACTAAGTGCACCAACAACTTAGTATAAACAAGATGAGAACAACAAGGATATGAGTAAGCACAATTAAGTTACACAAACTTACTCAATGTACATCATGAGATATGGAAATGAATAATACACTCACCCACAAGTAGGCAATACAAGCTTACACAAATTGTATCACAATATATGGAATTGAATGATACAAGCAAACTCAAGTAAGCACTACAAGCTTACACAAGATATGTTACAAGCTAGCAATTCACACTAAATACAAGATAGAACAATAGTAGGAAGTATGAATTGTGGACTATAAAGTGTTGAGCTAAATAATCTCTACGATATGGTAACCAACACAATATAATGAGGACAACAAGAATAGTGAATGCGCGGTCAAGTGACCAAGGTAAACCACAAGTAAGGAGTTAGGGTTAGGGATAACCGAAGTCAGGGAGACGATGATATATATCTCGATGTTCACTTCCTTGGAGGGAAGCTAGTCACCGTTAGAGAGGTGGATGTTACCACATAGGCACACCAATGCCACGAAGGCTCACCCTATTCTCCTTGAGATATCACCACAAAGGCGATTCCCAACCACTAGTGGTAGACCTTGAGGTGGCCTCCAAACCTTCACAAACTTTCCGGGGGACAAATCACAAGTTGATTCCTCACCGGAGCACTCCTACCGCCTAGGAGTCTCCAACCTCCAAGAGTAACAAGATCAAGGGGGAAATGCTCAAGACTTTCTCAAATCACAAATTCCTTTGGTCAAGAGAAGGAGAGGGTGTGGATCTTCACATGAGTGGAATCTCTCTCAAGAACTCTCACAAATCTCTTTGGGATCTAAGATTTGAGGTAGGAGAAAGGAGAGGGAGCTTTTCCTCAAGTGTGGGTCAAGATAGTTGTGTTGCTCAACCCCTCCATGAAATAGTGAAGGGGTATTTATAGTGTGGCCCCAAATGACCGTTGGGGAAGAATTCTCCTCAGCAAAGTGTCGGACGTCCGGTGGATTACCGGACGTCCGGTGGCAAAATAGGCACCGGACATCCGGTGGAACACCGGACGTCCGACGGCTGTAGCACGCCATCAGACGAATGTATCAGGATATTTGCGAAACAGGTTTGACGGACGTCCGACATTTTCCGTCCTTTTTGACTCTGGATTGGGGCACCGGATTTCCGGACGTTACCGGACGTTCGGCCAAAATAACAGCAGGAACCCCAAAACTAAAACATGCATAACTTTCACATCCGGACTCCGATTTTAATGATCTTGGGCTCGTTTTGAAGCTATGGAAAAGCTCCAAGTCCTCATATAGAGAACCACCCAAAATAAACCAAAATGGAGGGTTCAAATTATGCAAAGGTTAGATCATATATTTTGGGAAACTATTTGGCTTTGGCTTTTCTTTGGTATATAGGATATGAGTGAAATTGTGTATAGAAGATGTTGACTTGAGAAAATCCATCACAAACCCCTTTGATCCCCTCTTAATAGTGCGGGGTCCCAATAACTCAAGAATCATAAAAATAGCTACACTACATAGCTATCAAGAATCCATTCTTGAGTGTATATGTTTCTTTGGTGGTCATCACTCCACAACACTAACGTCAAAGGAACTAATACCTTTGACACGAGCCGTTCACTTGATCTTGATGTTGATGTTTCTTCTTGGCTCAAGATGAAGGCAAGACATTGGTGAAGTCTTCAAGTCTCTCCCCCATACACAATGTGGGGAAGCTTTGCTTTGTATTCATCTTCACTTGTCCATCATGTGATCATCCACAAGCTTCAAGCATGTAATCCTTTGGGATGGTTATCTTGAACTTGCCCTTGTCAACCATGATCACCAACACTTAATTTCATCCTCTTATAGACACTTGAAATCTCTTTCTCGATGCGAGCCCATGAGAATCACCTAACCCTCAAAAACATAGACAACACATAGTATGGGTTAGTGTTGGAAATATACCCTAGAGGCAATAATAAAATGGTTATTATTATATTTCTTTGTTCATGGTAATATTCTATTATTCATGCTATAATCATGTTATTCGGAAATCGTAATATACGTGTGAATACATAGAGCACAACGTGTCCCTAGTGAGCCTCTAGTTGACTAGCTCGTTGATCAACAGATAGTCATGGTTTCCTGACTATGGGCATTGGATGTCATTGATAACGGGATCACATCATTAGGAGAATGATGTGATGGACATGACCCAATCCTAAGCATAGCTCAAAGATTGTGTAGTTCGTTTAGCTAGAGCTTTTCCAAATGTCAAGTATCATTTCCTTAGACCATGAGATTGTGCAACTCTCGGATACCGTAGGAGTGCTTTGGGTGTGCCAAACGTCACAACGTAACTGGGTGACTATAAAGGTGCACTACGGGTATCTCCAAAAGTGTCTGTTGGGTTGGCACGAATCAAGACTGGGATTTGTCACTCCGTATGACGGAGAGGTATCTCTGGGCCCACTCGGTAATACATCATCATAATGAGCTCGATGTGACCAAGTGTCTGGTCACGGGATCATGCATTACGGTACGAGTAAAGTGACTTGCCGGTAACGAGATTAAACGAGGTGTTGGGATACCGACGATCGAATCTCGGGCATGTAACGTACCGATTGACAAAGGGAATTGTATACGGGATTACTTGAGTCCTCGACATCGTGGTTCATCCAATGAGATCATTGAGGAGCATGTGGGAGCCAACATGGGTATCCAAATCCCGCTGTTGGTTATTGACCGGAGAGGCATCTCGGTCATGTCTGCATGTCTCCCGAACCCGTAGGGTCTACACACTTAAGGTTCGGTGACGCAAGGCTTGTAGAAATATGAGTATGCAGTAAACCGAAAGTTGTTCGGAGTCCCGGATGAGATCTCGGACATCACGAGGAGTTTCGGAATGGTCCGGAGGTAAAGAATTATATATAGGAAGTGAAGTTTCGGCCATCGGGAAAGTTTCAGGGGTTACCGGTATTGTACCGGACCACGGGAAGGGTCCCGGGGGTCCACCGGGTGGGGCCACCTATCCCGGAGGGCCCCATGGGCTGAAGTGGGAGGGAAACCAGCCCCTGGTGGGCTGGTGCGCCCCCCCCCCCTTGGGCCTCCCCTGCGCCTAGGGTTGGAAACCCTAGGGGTGGGGGCGCCTCCACTTGCCTTGGGGGGCAAGCCACCCCCCTGGCCGCCGCCCCCTTGGAGATCCCATCTCCTAGGGCCGGCGCCCCCCCTAGGGGACCTATATAAAGAGGGGGGGAGGGCAGCCGCACCCATGCTCTTGGCGCCTCCTTCTCCCTCTGCTACACCTCTCCCTCTTGCAGACGCTTGGCAAAGCCCTACCGAGATCGCTGCTGCATCCACCACCACGCCGTCGTGCTGCTGGATCATCATCAACCTCTCCTTCCCCCTTGCTTGATCAAGAAGGAGGAGACGTCTCCCTGACCGAACGTGTGTTGAACGCGGAGGTGCCGTCTGTTCGGCGCTAGGATCTCCGGTGATTTGGATCATGACGAGTACGACTCCCTCAACCCCGTTCTCTTGAACGCTTCCGCTCGATCTACAAGGGTATGTAGATGCACTCCTCTCTCTCGTTGCTAGATGAACTCATAGATTGATCTTGGTGAAACCGTAGGAAATTTTTTATTTTCTGCAACGTTCCCCAACAGTGGCATCATGAGCTAGGTCTATGCGTAGTTCTCTTTGCACGAGTAGAACACAAATTTGTTGTGGGCGTAGATGTTGTCAACTTTCTTGCCACTACTAGTCTTATTTTGCTTCAGCAGTATTGTGGGATGAAGCGGCCCGGACCGACCTTACACGTACGCTTATGTGAGACAGGTTCCACCGACTGACATGCACTAGTTGCATAAGGTGGCTAGAGGGTGTCTGTCTCTCCCACTTTAGTTGGAGCGGATTCGATGAAAAGGGTCCTTATGAAGGGTAAATAGAAGTTGACAAATCACGTTGTGGCTTTCACGTAGGTAAGAAAACGTTCTTGCTAGAACCCTATTGCAGCCATGTAAAACATGCAAGAACAATTAGAGGACGTCTAACTTGTTTTTGCAGAATGTGATTGTGATGTGATATGGCCAAAAGTTGTGATGAATGATGAATGATATATATGTGATGTATGAGATCATGTTCTTGTAATAGGAATCACGACTTGCATGTCGATGAGTGTGACAACCGGCAGGAGCCATAGGAGTTGCCTTAATTATTGTATGACATGTGTGTCAATGATTAAACGGCATGTAATTACTTTACTTTATTGCTAAACCGTTATCCATAGTAGTAGAAGTAATAGTTGGCGAGCAACCCCATGGAGACACGATGATGGAGATCATGGTGTCATGCCGGTGACGAAGATGATCATGGAGCCCCGAAGATGGAGATCAAAGGAGCTATATGATATTGGCCATATCATGTCACTACTATTTGATTGCATGTGATGTTTATCATGTTTTTGCATCTTGTTTACTTAGAATGACTGTAGTAAATAAGATGATCCCTCATAATAATTTCAAGAAAGAGTTCCCCTAACTGTGCGCCGTTGCAAAAGTTCGTTGTTTCGAAGCACCACGTGATGATCGGGTGTGATAGATTCTAACGTTCACATACAACGGGTGTAAGACAGATTTACACACGCATAAACACTTAGGTTAACTTGACGAGCCTAGCATATACAGACATGGCCTCGGAACACAAGAGACCAAAAGGTCGAACATGAGTCGTATGGAAGATACGATCAACATGGAGATGTTCGCCGATGATGACTAGTCCGTCTCACGTGATGGTCGGACACGGCCTAGTCTACTCGGATCATGTATCACTTAGATGACTAGAGGGATGTCTAATCTGAGTGGGAGTTCATTGAATAATTTGATTAGATGAACTTAATTATCATGAACTTAGTCTAAAATCTTTACAATATGTCTTGTAGATCAAATGGCCCACATTACCCTCAGCTTCAACGCGTTCCTAGAGAAAAGCAAGCTGAAAGATGATGGCAGCAACTATACGGACTGGGTCCAGAACCTGAGGATCATCCTCATAGCTGACAAGAAAGATTATGTCCTAGGAGCATCGCTAGGTGAATCACCCATCCTAGAGAACCAAGACGTTATGAACGCTTGGCAGTCTCGTACTGATGATTACTCCCTCGTTCAATGCGGCATGCTTTACAGCTTAGAACCGGGGCTCCAAAAGCATTTTGAGCAACACGGAGCATATGAGATGTTCGAAGAGCTGAAAATGGTTTTCCAAGCTCATGCCCGGGTCGAGAGATATGAAGTCTCCGACAAGTTCTTCAGCTGTAAGATGGAGGAAAATAGTTCTGTCAGTGAGCACATACTCAAGATGTCTGGGTTGCACAACCGCTTGACTCAGCTGGGATTTAATCTCCCGGATGACGCGGTTATTGACAGAATCCTCCAGTCACTTCCACCGAGCTACAAGAGCTTTGTGATGAACTTCAATATGCAGGGGATGGAGAAGACCATTCCTGAGGTATATTCAATGTTGAAATCAGCGGAGGTAGAGATCGAGAAAGAACATCAAGTGTTGATGGTGAATAAAACCACTAAGTTTAAGAAAGGCAAGGGTAAGAAGAACTTCAAGAAGGACGGCAAGGGAGTTGCCGCGCCCGGTAAGCCAGTTACCGGGAAGAAGTCAAAGAATGGACCCAAGCTTGAGACTGAGTGCTTTTATTGCAAGGGAAGTGGTCACTAGAAGCGGAACTGCCCCAAGTATTTAGCGGACAAGAAGGCCGGCAACACTAAAGGTATATGTGATATACATGTAATTGATGTGTACCTTACCAGTACTCATAGTAGCTCCTGAGTATTTGATACCGGTGCGGTTGCTCATATTTGTAACTCAAAGCAGGAACTGCGGAATAAACGGAGACTGGCGAAGGACAAGGTGACAATGCGTGTCGGGAATGGTTCCAAGGTCGATGTGATCGCCGTCGGCACGCTACCTCTACATTTACCTACGGGATTAGTTTTAAACCTCAATAATTGTTATTTAGTGCCAAGTTTGAGCATGAACATTGTATCTGGGTCTCGTTTAATATGAGATGGCTACTCATTTAAATCCGAGAATAATGGTTGTTCTATTTATATGAGAGATATGTTTTATGGTCATGCCCCGATGGTCAATGGTTTATTCTTAATGAATCTCGAACGTGATGTTACACATATTCATAGTGTGAATACCAAAAGATGTAAAGTTGATAACGATAGTCCCACATACTTGTGGCACTGCCGCCTTGGTCACATTGGTGTCAAGCGCATGAAGAAGCTCCATGCTGATGGACTTTTAGAGTCTCTCGATTATGAATCATTTGACACATGCGAACCATGCCTCATGGGCAAAATGACCAAGACTCCGTTCTCCGGAACAATGGAGCGAGCAACCAACTTATTAGAAATCATACATACTGATGTGTGCGGTCCAATGAGCGTTGAGGCTCGCGGAGGATCTCGTTATGTTCTCACTCTCACTGACGACTTGAGTAGATATGGGTATGTCTACTTGATGAAACACAAGTCTGATACCTTTGAAAAGTTCAAGGAATTTCAGAATGAGGTAGATAATCAACGTGACCAAAATATAAAGTTCCTACGATCAGATCGTGGAGGAGAATATTTAAGTCACGAATTTGGTATGCACTTAAGGAAATGTGGAATCATTTCACAACTCACGCCGCCTGGAACACCTCAGCGTAACGGTGTGTCTGAATGTCGTAATCGCACTTTATTGGATATGGTGCGATCTATGATGTCTCTTACCGATTTACCGCTATCTTTTTGGGGATACGCTCTAGAGACAGCTACATTCACTTTAAATAGGGCGCCGTCTAAATCCGTTGAGATGACACCGTATGATTTATGGTTTGGGAAGAAACCTAAGCTGTCGTTTCTAAAAGTTTGGGGATGCGATGCTTATGTCAAGAAACTTCAACCTGAGAAGCTCGAACCCAAGTCGGAAAAATGCGTCTTCATAGGATACCCTAAGGAAACCATTGGGTATACCTTCTACCTCAGATCCGAAGGCAAGATCTTTGTTGCCAAGAACGGGTCCTTTCTGGAGAAAGAGTTTCTCTTGAGAGAAGTAAGTGGGAGGAAAGTGGAACTTGATGAAGTACTACCTCTTAAACCGGTGAGTAGCGCAACTCAAGAAGATGTTCCTGTGGTGCCAGCACCAACTGAAGAGGAAGTTAATGATGATGATCAAGGTACTTCGGATCAAGTTACTACTAAACTTCGTAGGTCCACGAGGACACGTTCCACACCAGAGTGGTATGGCAAACCTGTCCTGGAAATCATGTTGTTAGACAACGGTGAACCTTCGAACTATGAAGAAGCGATGGCGGGCCCAGATTCCAACAAATGGCTTGAAGCCATGCAATCCGAGATAGGATCCATGTATGAAAACGAAGTATGGACTTTGACAGACTTGCCCGATGATCGGCGAGCGATAGAAAACAAATGGATCTTTAAGAAGAAGACGGACGTGGATGGTAATGTTACCGTCTATAAAGCTCGACTTGTCGCTAAGGGTTATCGGCAAATTCAAGGGGTTGACTACGATGAGACTTTCTCTCCCGTCCGAATCATGTTAGCAATTGCCGCATACTATTATTATGAGATATGGCAAATGGACGTCAAAACGGCATTCCTTAACGGTCATCTTAAGGAAGAACTGTATATGATGCAGCCGGAAGGTTTTGTCGACCCTGAGAATGCTAACAAGGTATGCAAGCTCCAGCGATCCATTTATGGGCTGGTGCAAGCATCTCGGAGTTGGAACATTCGCTTTGATGAGATGATCAAAGTGTTTGGGTTTATGCAGACTTATGGAGAAGCCTGCGTTTACAAGAAAGTGAGTGGGAGCGTTTTAGCATTTCTCATATTATATGTAGATGACATACTTTTGATGGGAAATGATATAGAACTCTTGGACAGCATTAAGGCCTACTTGAATAAGTGTTTTTCAATGAAGGACCTTGGAGAAGCTGCTTACATATTAGGCATCAAGATCTATAGGGATAAATCGAGACGCCTCATAGGTCTTTCACAAAGCACATACCTTGATAAGATATTAAGAAGTTCAATATGGATCAGTCCAAGAAAGGGTTCTTGCCTGTATTGTAAGGTGTGAGATTGAGCTCGGCTCAATGCCCAACCACGGCAGAAGATAAAGAAGAGATGAGCGTCATCCACTATGCCTCAGCCATAGGGTCTATTATGTATGCCATGCTGTGTACCAGACCTGATGTAAACCTTGCCGTAAGTTTGGTAGGAAGGTACCAAAGTAATCCCGGCAAGGAACACTGGACAGCGGTCAAGAACATCCTAAAGTACCTGAAAAGGACTAAGGATATGTTTCTCATTTATGAAGGTGACGAAGAGCTCGTCGTAAAGGGTTACGTCGACGCTAGCTTCGACACAGATCTGGATGACTCTAAGTCACAAACCGGATACGTGTATATTTTGAATGGTGGGGCAGTAAGCTGGTGCAGTTGCAAGCAAAGCATCGTGGCGGGATCTACATGGAAGCAGAGTACATGGCAGCCTCGGAGGCAGCGCATGAAGCAATCTGGGTGAAGGAGTTCATCACCGACCTAGGAGTCATACCCAATACATCGGGGCCGATCAAACTCTTCTGTGATAACACTGGAGCTATTGCACTTGCCAAGGAGCCCAGGTTTCACAAGAAGACCAGGCACATCAAGCGTCGCTTCAACTCCATTCGTGAAAATGTTCAAGATGGAGACACAGATATTTGTAAAGTACACACGGACCTGAATGTAGCAGATCCGTTGACTAAACCTCTCCCTAGGGCAAAACATGATCAACACCAAAATTCCATGGGTGTTCAATTCATCACAATGTAACTAGATGATTGACTCTAGTGCAAGTGGGAGACTGTTGGAAATATGCCCTAGAGGCAATAATAAAATGGTTATTATTATATTTCTTTGTTCATGGTAATAGTCTATTATTCATGCTATAATTGTGTTATCCGGAAATCGTAATACACGTGTGAATACATAGACCACAACGTGTCCCTAGTGAGCCTCTAGTTGACTAGGTCATTGATCAACAGATAGTCATGGTTTCCTGACTATGGGCATTGGATGTCATTGATAACGGGATCACATCATTAGGAGAATGATGTGATGGACAAGACCCAATCCTAAGCATAGCTCAAAGACCGTGTAGTTCGTTTAGCTAGAGCTTTTCCAAATGTCAAGTACCATTTCCTTAGACCATGAGATTGTGCAACTCCCGGATACCGTAGGAGTGCTTTGGTTGTGCCAAACATCACAACGTAACTGGGTGACTATAAAGGGGCACTACGGGTATCTCCGAAAGTGTCTGTTGGGTTGGCACGAATCGAGACTGGGATTTGTCACTCCTTATGACAGAGAGGTATCTCTGGGCCCACTCGGTAATGCATCATCATAATGAGCTCAATGTGACCAAGTGTTTGGTCATGAGATCATGCATTACGGTACGAGTAAAGTGACTTGCCGGTAACGAGATTAAACGAGGTATTGGGATACCGACGATTGAATCTCGGGCATGTAACGTACCGATTGACAAAGGGAATTGTATACGGGATTACTTGAGTCCTCGACATCGTGGTTCATCCGATGAGATCATCGAGGAGCATCTGGGAGCCAACATGGATATCCAGATCCCACTGTTGGTTATTGACCGGAGAGGCATCTCGGTCATGTCTGCATGTCTCCCGAACCCGTAGGGTCTACACACTTAAGGTTCAGTGACGTTAGGGTTCTTGAGATATGAGTATGCAGTAAACCGAAAGTTTTTCGGAGTCCCTGATGAGATCCCGGACGTCGCGAGGAGTTCCGGAATGGTCCGGAGGTAAAGAATTATATATAGGAAGTGAAGTTTCGGCCATCGGGAAAGTTTCGGGGGTTACCGGTATTGTACCGGGACCACCGGAAGGGTCCCGGGGATCCACCGGGTGGGGCCACCTATCCCGGAGGGCCCCATGGGCTGAAGTGGGAGGGAAACCAGCCCCTGGTCGGCTGGTGCCCCCCCCCCTTGGGCCTCCCCTGCACCTAGGGTTGGAAACCCTAGGGGTGGGGGCGCCTCCACTTGCCTTGGGGGGCAAGCCACCCCCCTGGCCGCCGCCCGCCTTGGAGATCCCATCTCCTAGGGCCAGCGCCCCCCCCCCTAGGGGGCCTATATAAAGAGGGGGGAGGGCAGCCGCACCCATGCTCTTGGCGCCTCCCTCTCCCTCTGCTACACCTCTCCCTCTCGCAGACGCTTGGCAAAGCCCTGCCGAGATCGCTGCTGCATCCACCACCACGCCGTTGTGCTGCTGGATCTTCATCAACCTCTCCTTCCCCCTTGCTGGATAAAGAAGGAGGAGACCTCTCCCTGACCGTATGTGTGTTGAACGCGGAGGTGCCATTTGTTCGGTGCTAGGATCTCCGGTGATTTGGATCACGACGAGTACGACTCCCTCAACCCCGTTCTCTTGAACGCTTCAGCTCGATCTACAAGGGTATGTAGATGCACTCCTCTCTCTCGTTGCTAGATGAACTCATAGATTGATCTTGGTGAAACCGTAGGAAAATTTTTATTTTCTGCAACGTTCCCCAACAGTTAGTACACAGAGTGCAATTGATAATTTCTTATCATACCACAAGATCCTATGTGGTGCATCATTTGCGCTCGTGTGTTGAGCATTTAGAGTTCGATCTTTGAGATTCATCTTGGTCAACCTATATCTTTACTCCATGTTTAATCTTGACGTCTTGAAGGGTATATTGAATTCTTCACTTGAATAGCTTGCTTGAATACTTGATCAATCATGACTCAACACATGAGTCCATTATGATCATATCTTTGAGCCACGCTTCATCATTCAAATCATCCTTTTAAGATCTTGATCCATTATGGCTCAAACCATAGCTCTAAGCATGGCAACCCTTAGGATACTCCAATGAACTTCATTTTGATCATCTCAATGTAATTGTTGCTTCAAAGGAGTTGTCTTCCATTATTCTTCAATCACATTCCTATGGGACTAACCTTCAAATGTATATCTTAATGCAAACATTAGTCCATAAGGATTGTCATTAATTATCAAAACCACACATGGGGACAACATGTACTTTCAGCGAGGAAGCGCGGGGCGAGGAAGTGGACGAACAGGGACCTCTCGCCGCCGCCAAGTTTCCGCGTCCGCGAGACGGAGGAATACGACCGTTGGCACGGGCGTACGCCCTCCTCCGCTGAGGGCTCATCCTCCGCCGTGAGGCCCTCTTTCGCCGCGAGCTCTTCCTCTTCCGGCGCGAGCCTTCTTCCCATGAAGAGGGAGTGGCCGGAGGAGCTGGAGGAGATCGAGGTCATCGCCGTCAAGCAAGAGCCCGAGGAGGCGGAGCGCCGCGGCGTCATTGGGCCTGAGGACTTCGTCGCCGATGTCGACGTGGTCACGGCCGCCATTGCCGAACGCAATTTGCGCGAGGAGGCGGAGCGCCGACGCCACCATGAGGAGCTCGACGACCTCGTGTTTCAGCAGGCGGTCACGGCGAACCTTGCCGCAAAGAAGAAGGACGGCGAGTGGCGGCGCATCCGCGAGGAGCATAAGGCGAAGTACATCGACCTCGGCAGCTCCGACGAGGAGGATTGAGCTCCTCCACCGTGTCGTCCATGGCCGAGCTCGCCGCCGTTAGATCCTGACCCCCTCTAGTACTAGTAGTGAATGTAGTATGTAGTACTACCTCCGTCCTGGTTTATAGGTCCCCTTTGTAGTTTGTGTAAAATTTTGACTAAAGATTTAACTAAAAAAATGTTAAGGCATGTCAAGAAAAATTATCTCATTGAATTCGTATTTGAACATAGTTTTCAAAAATATAATGTTTGGTGACGTGCATGAACATTTTGTTAGTTTAATCTATGGTCAAAATTTGGCACGAAATACAATGGGGACCAATAAACCCGGACGGAGGTAGTATGAACTAGTGTTTGTAATGAATTATTGTTTGATCATGTTGTATATGTAGTATGTGATGAACTACTATGGTTGCAATTTCTGCTGCGAAACTTTTTTTCAGATTACGCAGTTTCATATACGGTTTTTGTTCGGCTGCGCATGATTTCAACCCGCAAACGAGATCCGCGTCAAACTGCAAACGCGTTTTGCGAGTCGGGATTTTGCGGGGTCTACTAGAGTTGCTCTAAGTATTGCACATCTAAATCATATATCATTGATTTTACGTGAAGATTCGTGGAGACATTTTCTTTTGTCTTTTTCAAAATAAAAAAAGGGATCTGCGTGAGAACTAAATTGTTATCTTGCCTTCTATTTAAGCTCTAAAACCAACTGTACTTGGAGAGCAAAGTTCCAGTTGTAGCCGAAATCTTATCATCGCGAGGCATGCACGATCCACAGGCACTGTGCTCCAAATAAAGCTCCAGTTCATTGACAGTTATATGAGCTAGATATTACTCCGTATTTCAGAAGAAATATTTCAGCACCTCTCCAGCAAAAAAAAAAGATCTCGGTACGCACGACCGGGGACAAACGTGTGAGTAGCGAGAACCAGGCAACTTGCTGGCTGAATAATGAACGATTTGCATTATCCAAACCGTGGCAGGAACCACACGAGGTGATTTGCAAACCGATACAGATGGCAACGCGACAGCCGAATATTTTTGAGCCTCTTCCCCGGGATTTTCAATTGCTTTTGGACCCGCTGCTTTGTGCTCTGACGAAACAGAGAGCAACCTAATATGGACGTATAGATTAGATAGATTACACTATATGAGAAGTTGGCACGTCATTTCTCCTGGGGAACATCGCCCGTCGACCATCTCCATAGCCGGAGCATGCGTTGCGTGTGTGCCTGCTCGATGTTCGCCGTCGCAGGCAGGGTCATCCCGGCCGGTGGTTACAGCGACGGCCGTAGGTTCTTGTGACGCACGCCAGGGCAGGGTGCGGCGCGGCGCCGGAGACGGAGCATACCAACCCCCGATTTGGTCTTGGTACTGGCGTTCGTCTAAATCTGACGTGCACGCATCAATCGGCATGCATGCTAGCAAACACGCGTGGTTCGGTGTCGCTACTAGTTGAATTTTTCTAGTTTTACCCTTGATACAATAACGACGGATAACTATAAGTAGATCACGGAAAATGATACGAGTGCTGGCGGTAACAAATTCTCCTAAAAGAATCTAAAACTATCAAGCATATGTGAGGTGGTCGTCTCTACATGTAGCATTCATATCTTTGACTACTTCCTTGCCCCTAGGGCAAAAAACTTTTAACCTCAGTACTAGTCAAACATTCCTGGTTTTGTCGCTAAAAATAATGAAAACACAATATATTGAAAATTTTGACTTGGATACAAGCAGCAATATATTTATTTACTAATATATCAAGTTGGTCGTCTCTACCTTTGGCCTCCGCATCTTTGATTTTTTTTTCATACCTCTAGCTAGAAAAAAAGTCGTTGAAGACAAAAACATGCACGGTAGGAAATAATATCGAAGGTTTCGAAGAGCTTTCTTAGTCATACACCTTACTATGTGATAACATGAGACTGCCAAGCACTCTGCTGCCGGAGACACACCTCTGTTGGGGCAGGTTGTTGAACTGCTGCTTCATCACTAGACCTTGTGCAAAAAGGATAAAGATGTATGAGCATACATGAAAATAACCGGAACACCGACGGCAAAACAAAGACAAGATGTCAAACCATGAAACCACCATGTCAAGACAACCTTGTCAACACGAGGATGTTGCCTCTGTTAGAATTAATGGGCTAGGCCCATAGTAATTTCTGAAATCTCAAAGCCCATGTGTAAAATGACAAGTGGTGGTGCTAAGTTTAGTCCCACCCCGAAAGTTGAAGAAGAGTTGGACCTCTTTATATAGTGGGTTCTCTCCACCACTCTAATTGGTATGTGAGAAGAGAAAGGGAAGACCACATGCGCGCTCGCTCGCTCGCCCGGCCGGGCCGTGGCGAGGCGAGGCGACATGCGCGTGAATGGTCCGCCGAAATCCGGTCCGTCTCCTTGCAGGAGCGCAGTTTCCTTTTGCCGTTTTACTTTTTATGTCTTGGCAGACAAGTTTTGATTTCTTGTCCGGTAAGTATACGAATTAGAAACCGAGTTGGTTTGGGATTGTGATCGCGACATAATACCGCCTCTGGTCCTAATATATATAAAGCTACCGGCTGCGGCCAAAGACACACCGAAAACACCTATGGTTTTGCCTCACCTCACGACTTGCGCCGCCGTCGTAGTCTACTCCATCCCAAACGCCGGCGTGCATCGGCGCGCGGGAGAGCAGGTCTCCGGAACCGTTCGTCTTTGCGATCCTGCACCGGGAGAGGACGAATTAGGTTTTTGGGAAGCGTTGTGCGCAACTGCTCAAATTCGTCATCACGGGTCATTTTCCGTCCAAGTCGGGCGGTATTACTCATCATCGTATTCATCGCCGTCAGCAGCAAATCGTTGCCAACACCGTCGCACCCATAATAGCTAACGAACAGTACATCCAACATCATCTGTTCATGTCTGTCTCCACAGCTATTGTTTCGTGTTTGCTACTGCTATGCATGTGTTGCTGTTCTTCTAGTTTGCTAGATTGTTGCATGCTAGTATCTTTTCTAGTCATGAATTATTTACTGGAATTAATCATGAACTTGCCTAATTTTCCAACAATCCAAAAACCTAATTGTAGGCAATTTCCTGAGTTAACTATGGCTGGATTCGCTGATGCACTGAGGCCGGATAAGTTTACCGGTGTGCACTTTAAGAGGTGGCAGGTGAAGACCACGCTCTGGCTTACTGCTCTGAAAGTTTTCCACGTTAGTGTTGGTGCTCCAGAGGGAATGACTGACGAAGATCAGAGAAAATTCCAGGAAGCCAATACCATGTTTGTGGGATGCATTCTGAGTGTTCTTGCTGGCCGTCTGTGTGATGTGTACATGCACATAGATGACGGAAAGACTCTGTGGGATGCACTGAATGCAAAATTCGGTGCAACAGATGCAGGCAATGAACTGTACATCATGGAGAGTTTTCATGACTACAAGATGGTGAATAACCGTTCTATGGTTGAACAAGCTCATGAGATACAGTGCATTGTGAAGGAACTTGAACTCCTTAAATGTGTTCTACCTGACAAATTCGTGGCTGGGTGTATGATTGCAAAGTTGCCTCCTTCATGGAGGAATTTCGCCACAACTCTGAAGTATAAGAGACAGGAGATATCAGTTGAAAATCTGATTGCATCTCTTGATGTTGAAAAAAAAGCTCGGGCTAAATACACTACTGAAAAAGGAGGTGAGGTTCAACCTACTGCTAACATGGTGCAGAGGTACCCACAGAACAAGAACAAAGGGAAGAGCAAACCTGTTTTCAACAAGCCTACCAAGACTACTACCTTCAAGAAGAAGAAGTTCAACAAGGCGGAGCTAGAGTGCTACGCCTGTGGGAAGCTCGGACACTTTTCCAAGGAATGCCCTGAACATGCAGACCGCAGAGGGAAAACGAGCTCCAACACTGTCAACATGGTGACCGCTAGCAATACTGATGGGTATGGTAATTTACCTATTGTGCTTTCAGTATTTCAATCATCTTCGTGGTGGATTGATTCGGGTGCTAACGTTCATGTGTGTGCTGACGTCCCCCTGTTTACTTCTTACCAGGTCGCAAGGGATTCTTCCATCTTAATGGGGAATGGGTCACATGCTTCTGTTCGTGGCATTGGCACGGTGGATCTGAAGTTTACTTCGAGAAAGATCATGCAACTAAGAAACGTGCAGCATGTCTCTACTATGAACAAGAATCTAGTTAGCGGCTCCCTTCTATGTCGAGATGGATTTAAGGTAGTTTTAGAGTCAAATAAAGTAATCGTGTCAAGATTTGGACAATTTGTAGGAAAAGGCTATGAGTGCGGAGGCTTGTTCCGCTTTTCCCTTTCAGATTTTTGCAATAAGTCAATAAAACAAATTTGTGCTAGTGTTAATGATGATGCAAGTATTTGGCACTCTCGTTTATGTCATATTAATTTTGGTTTAATGTCTCGGCTATCCAGCATGAGTTTAATTCCGAACTTCACCGTAGCCAAAGGTTCTAAGTGCCATAGTTGTGTGCAATTGAAGCAACCTCGAAAGCCTCATAAGGCTGCCGAGGAGAGAAACTTGGCACCTCTAGAACTCATACATTTTGATCTTTGTGAGATGAATGGTGTGTTGACAAAAGGTGGAAAGAGATATTCCATGACTTTGATTGATGATGCGACTAGATTTTGCTATGTTTATTTGTTGCAAACTGAAGATGAAGCATTAGACTACTTTAAAATCTATGAAGCTAGAGCTGAAAATCAACTAGAGAGAAAGATCAAGAGTTTTAGGTCCGATCATGGTGGAGAGTATTTTCCCAAAGTTTTTGATGAATTTTGTGAGAAACATGGTATTATTCATGAGAGGACGCCTCCCTATTCACCCCAATCAAATGGAGTGGTCGAGAGGAAAAACCGCACATTGACTGAGTTGGTGAATGCCATGTTAGACACTGCTGGTTTATCTAAGGCATGGTGGGGGAGGTGAAGGAAATATGCCCTAGAGGCAATAATAAAGTTATTGTTTATTTCCTCATATCATGATAAATGTTTATTATTCATGCTAGAATTGTATTAACCGGAAACATGATACATGTGTGAATACACAGACAAACATATAGTCACTAGTATGCCTCTACTTGACTAGCTGATTAATCAAAGATGGTTATGTTTCCTAACCATAGACATGTGTTGTCATTTGATTAATGGGATCACATCATTAGAAGAATGATGTGATTGACATGACCCATTCCGTTAGCCTAGCACTTGATCGTTTAGTATGTTGCTATTGCTTTCTTCATGACTTATACAAAGTTCCTGCAACTATGAGATTGTGCAACTCACGTTTACCGGAAGAACACTTTGTGTGCTACCAAACGTCACAACGTAACTGGGTGATTATAAAGGTGCTCTACAGGTGTTTCCGAAGGTACATGTTGGGTTGGCATAATTCGAGATTAGGTTTTGTCACTCCGATTGTCGGAGAGGTATCTCTGGGCCCTCTCGGTAATACTCATCACCTAAGCCTTGCAAGCATTGTAACTAATGAGTTAGTTATAAGATGATGTGTTACAGAACGAGTAAAGAGACTTACCGGTAACGAGATTGAACTAGGTATTGGATACCGACGATCAAATCCCGGGCAAGTAACATACCGATGACAAAGGGAACAACGTATGTTGTTATGCGGTTTGACCGATAAAGATCTTCGTAGAATATGTAGGAACCAATATGGGCATCCAGGTTCCGCTATTGGTTATTGACCGAGAATGGTTCTAGGTCATGTCTACATAGTTCTCGAACCCGTAGGGTCCGCACGCTTAACGTTACGATGACAGTTTTATTATGAGTTTATAAGTTTTGATGTACCGAAGTTTGTTCGGAGTCACGGATGTGATCACGGACATGACGAGGAGTCTCGAAATGGTCGAGACATAAAGATTGATATATTGGAAGCCTATGTTTGGACATTGGAAAGGTTCCGGGTGAAATCGGGATTTTACCGGAAGACCGGGGGGTTACCGGAACCCTCCCGGGGGTTAATGGGCCTTAGTGGGCCATGAGGGAGAAGAGGAGGGCCGGCCAGGGCAGGCCGCGCGCCCCCTACCCCCCTAGTCCGAATAGGACAAGGAAGGGGGGGGGGCGGCGCCCCCCTTTCCTCTTTCCCCTCCCCCCTTTCCTTCTCCACCAAGGCAAGAGGGGGGAGTCCTACTCCCGGTGGGAGTAGGACTCCTCCAGGCGCACCCCAAGGGGGCCGGCCGCACCTCCCCCTCCCTCCTTTATATACGGAGGCAGGGGCACCCCATAACACACAAGTTGATCTACGGATCGTTCCTTAGCCGTGTGGGGTGCCCCCCTCCACCATATTCCACCTCGGTCATATCGTCGCGGAGTTTAGGCGAAGCCCTGCGCCGGTAGAACATCATCATCGTCACCACGCCGTCGTGCTGACGGAACTCATCCCCGAAGCTTTGCTGGATCGGAGCCCGGGGATCGTCATCGAGCTGAACGTGTGGTGAACTTGGAGGTGCCGTACGTTCGGTGCTTGGATCGGTCGGATCGTGAAGACGTACGACTACATCAACCGCGTTGTCATAACGCTTCCGCTTACGGTCTACGAGGGTACGTGGACGAACACTCTCCCCTCTCGTTGCTATGCCATCACCATGATCTTGCGTGATCGTAGGAAAATTTTTGAAATTACTGCGTTCTCCATCAGTGGCATCCGAGCCTGGTTTGATGCGTAGATGTCATATGCACGAGTAGAACACAAGTGAGTTGTGGGCGATATAAGTCATACTGCTTACCAGCATGTCATACTTTGGTTCGGCGGTATTTTGAGATGAAGCAGCCCGGACCGACATTACGCGTACGCTTACGCGAGACTGGTTTCACCGCTACGAGCACTCGTTGCTTAAAGGTGACCGGCGGGTGTCTGTCTCTCTCACTTTAGCTGAATCGAGTGTGGCTACGCCCGGTCCTTGCGAAGGTTAAAACAGCACCAACTTGACAAACTATCGTTGTGGTTTTTGATGCGTAGGTAAGAACGGTTCTTGCTAAGCCCGTAGCAGCCACGTAAAACTTGCAACAACAAAGTAGAGGACGTCTAACTTGTTTTTGCAGGGCATGTTGTGATGTGATATGGTCAAGACATGATGCTATATTTTATTGTATGAGATGATCATGTTTTGTAACCGAAGTTATCGGCAACTGGCAAGAGCCATATGGTTGTCGCTTTATTGTATGAAATGCAAACGCCCTGTAATTGCTTTACTTTATCACTAAGCGGTAGCGATAGTCGTAGAAGCAATAGTTGGCGAGACGAAAACGATGCTACGATGAAGATCAAGGTGTCGCGCCGGTGACGATGGTGATCATGACGGTGCTTCGGAGATGGAGATCACAAGCACAAGATGATGATGGCCATATCATATCACTTATATTGATTGCATGTGATGTTTATCCTTTATGCATCTTATCTTGCTTTGATTGACGGTAGCATTTTAAGATGATCTCTCACTAAAATCATCAAGAAGTGTTCTCCCTGAGTATGCACCGTTGCCAAAGTTCGTCGTGGCCAGACACCACGTGATGATCGGGTGTGATAAGCTCTACGTCCATCTACAACGGGTGCAAGACAGTTTTGCACACGCGGAATACTCAGGTTAAACTTGACGAGCCTAGCATATGCTGATATGGCCTCGGAACACGGAGACCGAAAGGTCGAGCGTGAATCATATAGTAGATATGATCAACATAATGATGTTCACCATGAAAACTACTCCATCTCACGTGATGATCGGTTATGGTTTAGTTGATTTGGATCACATGATCACTTAGATGACTAGAGAGATGTCTGTCTAAGTGGGAGTTCTTAAGTAATATGATTAATTGAACTTAAATTTATCATGAACTTTGTACCTGATAGTATTTTGCTTATCTATGTTTGTTTGTAGATAGATGGCTCGTGTTGTTGTTCCGTTGAATTTTAATGCGTTCCTTGAGAAAGCAAAGTTGAAAGATGATGGTAGCAATTACACGGACTGGGTCCGTAACCTGAGGATTATCCTCATTGCTGCACAGAAAAGTTACGTCCTGGAAGCACCGCTGGATGCCAGGCCTGCTGCTGATGCAACTGACGACGTTAAGAATGTCTGGCAGAGCAAAGCTAATGACTACTCTATAGTTCAGTGTGCCATGCTTTACAGCTTAGAACCGGGTCTTCAACGACGTTTTGAACGTCATGGAGCATATGAGATGTTCCAGGAGTTGAAGTTAATATTTCAAGCAAATGCCCGAATTGAGAGATATGAAGTCTCCAATAAGTTCTATAGCTGCAAGATGGAGGAGAATAGTTCTGTTAGTGAGCATATACTCAAAATGTCTGGGTATAATAATCACTTGATTCAACTGGGAGTTAATCTTCCGGATGATAGCTTCATTGACAGAATTCTCCAATCACTGCCACCAAGCTACAAGAGCTTTGTGATGAACTATAATATGCAAGGGATGAACAAGACTATTCCCGAGCTCTTCGCAATGCTAAAAGCTGCGGAGGTAGAAATCAAGAAGGAGCATCAAGTGTTGATGGTCAACAAGACCACTAGTTTCAAGAAAAAGGGCAAAGGGAAGAAGAAGGGGAACTTCAAGAAGAACATCAAGCAAGTTGCTGCTCAAGAGAAGAAACCCAAGTCTGGACCTAAGCCTGAAACTGAGTGCTTCTACTGCAAGCAGACTGGTAACTGGAAGCGGAACTGCCCCAAGTATTTGGCGGATAAGAAGGATGGCAAAGTTAACAAAGGTATATGTGATATACATGTCATTGATGTGTACCTAACTAGAGCTCGTAGTAGCACCTGGGTATTTGATACTGGTTCTGTTGCTAATATTTGCAACTCGAAACAGGGACTACGGAATAAGCGAGCACTGGCCAAGGACGAGGTGACGATGCGCGTGGGAAACGGTTCCAAAGTCGATGTGATCGTGGTCGGCACGCTACCTCTACATCTACCTTCGGGATTAGTTTTAGACCTGAATAATTGTTATTTGGTGCCAGCGTTGAGCATGAACATTATATCTGAATCTTGTTTGATGCGAGACGGTTATTCATTTAAATCAGAGAATAATGGTTGTTCTATTTATATGAGTAATATCTTTTATGGTCATGCACCCTTGAAGAGTGGTCTATTTTTATTAAATCTCGATAGTAGTGATACACATATTCATAGTGTTGAAACCAAAAGATGCAGAGTTAATAATGATAGTGCACCTTATTTGTGGCACTGTCGTTTGGGTCATATCGGTGTAAAGCGCATGAAGAAACTCCATACTGATGGACTTTTGGAATCACTTGATTATGAATCACTTGGTACTTGCGAACCGTGCCTTATGGGAAAGATGACCAAAACACCGTTCTCCAGAACTATGGAGCGAGCAACTGATTTGTTGGAAATCATACATACTGATGTTTGTGGCCCAATGAATGTTGAGGCTCGCGGCGGGTATCGTTATTTTCTCACCTTCACAGATGATTTGAGCAGATATGGGTATATCTACTTGATGAAACACAAGTCTAAAACATTTGAAAAGTTCAAAGAATTTCAGAGTGAAGTGGAAAATCATCGTAACAAGAAAATAAAATTTCTACGATCTGATCGTGGAGGAGAATATTTGAGTTATGAGTTTGGCCTACACTTGAAACAATGTGGAATAGTTTCGCAACTCACGCCACCTGGAACACCACAATGAAATGGTGTGTCCGAACGTCGTAATCGTACTTTACTGGATATGGTGCGATCTATGATGTCTCTTACTGATTTACCGCTATCATTTTGGGGTTATGCTTTAGAGATGGCTGCATTCACGTTAAATAGGGCACCATCAAAATCCGTTGAGACGACGCCTTATGAACTGTGGTTTGGCAAGAAACCAAAGTTGTCATTTCTTAAAGTTTGGGGCTGCGATGCTTATGTGAAGAAACTTCAACCAGATAAGCTCGAACCTAAATCGGAGAAATGTGTCTTCATAGGATACCCAAAAGAGACTATTGGGTACACCTTCTATCACAGATTCGAAGGCAAGACATTCGTTGCTAAGAATGGATCCTTAATAGAGAAGGAGTTTCTCTCGAAAGAAGTGAGTGGGAGGAAAGTAGAACTTGATGAGATAACTGTATCTACTCCCTTATTGGAAAGTAGTTCATCACGAGAACCGGTTCCTGTGACAACTACACCAATTAGTGAGGAAGCTAATGATAATGATCATGAAACTTCAGATCAAGTTTCTACTGAACCTCGTAGGTCTACCAGAGTAAGATCCGCACCAGAGTGGTACGGTAATCCTATTCTGGAAGTCATGTTACTTGACCATGATGAACCTACGAACTATGAGGAAGCGATGATGAGCCCAGATTCCGCAAAGTGGCTAGAAGCCATGAAATCTGAGATGGGATCCATGTATGAAAACAAAGTATGGACTTTGGTTGACTTGCCCGATGATCGGCAAGCCATTGAGAATAAATGGATCTTTAAGAAGAAGACTGACGCTGATGGTAATATAACTGTCTATAAAGCTCGACTTGTTGCAAAAGGTTTTCGACAAGTTCAAGGGGTTGACTACGATGAGACTTTCTCACCCGTAGCGATGCTTAAGTCCGTCCGAATCATGTTAGCTATTGCTGCATTTCATGATTATGAAATTTGGCAAATGGATGTCAAGACTGCATTCTTGAATGGATTTCTAGAAGAAGAGTTGTATATGATGCAACCGGAAGGTTTTGTTGATCCAAAAGGTGCTGACAAAGTGTGCAAGCTCCAGCGTTCCATTTATGGACTGGTGCAAGCATCTCGGAGTTGGAATAAACGCTTTTATAGTGTGATCAAAGCATATGGTTTTATACAGACTTTTGGAGAAGCCTGTATTTACAAGAAAGTGAGTGGGAGCTCTGTAGCATTTCTAATTTTATATGTAGATGACATATTATTAATTGGAAATGATATAGAATTTCTGGATAGCATAAAAGGATACTTGAATAAAATTTTTTCAATGAAAGACCTCGGTGAAGCTGCTTACATATTGGGCATCAAGATCTATAGAGATAGATCAAGACGCTTAATAGGACTTTCACAAAGCACATACCTTGACAAAATTTTGAAGAAGTTCAAAATGGATCAGGCAAAGAAAGGATTCTTGCCTGTGCTACAAGGTGTGAAGTTGAGTCAAACTCAATACCCGACCACAGCAGAAGATAGAGAGAAAATGAAAAATGTTCCCTATGCTTCAGCCATAGGCTCTATCATGTATGCAATGCTGTGTACCAGACCTGACGTATGCTTAGCAATAAGCTTGGCAGGAAGGTACCAAAGTAATCCAGGAGTGGATCACTGGACAGTGGTCAAGAACATCCTGAAATACCTGAAAAGGACTAAGGATATGTTTCTCGTATATGGAGGTGACAAAGAGCTAGTCGTAAACGGTTACGTAGATGCAAGCTTTGACACTGATCCGGACGATTCTAAATCGCAAACCGGATACGTGTTTTTATTAAACGGTGGAACTGTAAGTTGGTGCAACTCTAAACAAAGCGTCGTAGCGGGATCTACATGTGAAGCGGAGTACATAGCTAATTCGGAAGCAGCAAATGAAGGAGTCTGGATGAAGGAGTTCATTTCCGATCTAGGTGTCATACCTAGTGCATCGGGACCAATGAAGATCTTTTGTGACAATACTGGTGCAATTGCCTTGGCAAAGGAATCCAGATTTCACAAGAGGACCAAGCACATCAAGAGACGCTTCAATTCCATTCGGGACAAAGTCCAAGTGGGAGACATAGAGATTTGCAAAATACATACGGATCTGAATGTTGCAGACCCGTTGACTAAGCCTCTCTCACGAGCAAAACATGATCAACACCAAGACTCCATGGGTGTTAGAATCATTACTATGTAATCTAGATTATTGACTCTAGTGCAAGTGGGAGATTGAAGGAAATATGCCCTAGAGGCAATAATAAAGTTATTATTTATTTCCTCATATCATGATAAATGTTTACTATTCATGCTAGAATTGTATTAACCGGAAACATGATACATGTGTGAATACATAGACAAACATATAGTCACTAGTATGCCTCTACTTGACTAGCTGATTAATCAAAGATGGTTATGTTTCCTAACCATAGACATGTGTTGTCATTTGATTAATGGGATCACATCATTAGAAGAATGATGTGATTGACATGACCCATTCCGTTAGCCTAGCACTTGATCGTTTAGTATGTTGCTATTGCTTTCTTCATGACTTATACAAAGTTCCTGCAACTATGAGATTGTGCAACTCACGTTTACCGGAAGAACACTTTGTGTGCTACCAAACGTCACAACGTAACTGGGTGATTATAAAGGTGCTCTACAGGTGTTTCCGAAGGTACATGTTGGGTTGGCATAATTCGAGATTAGGTTTTGTCACTCCGATTGTCGGAGAGGTATCTCTGGGCCCTCTCGGTAATACTCATCACCTAAGCCTTGCAAGCATTGTAACTAATGAGTTAGTTATAAGATGATGTGTTACAGAACGAGTAAAGAGACTTACCGGTAACGAGATTGAACTAGGTATTGGATACCGACGATCAAATCTCGGGCAAGTAACATACCGATGACAAAGGGAACAACGTATGTTGTTATGCGGTTTGACCGATAAAGATCTTCGTAGAATATGTAGGAACCAATATGGGCATCCAGGTTCCGCTATTGGTTATTGACCGAGAATGGTTCTAGGTCATGTCTACAGTTCTCGAACCCATAGGGTCTGCATGCTTAACGTTACGATGACAGTTTTATTATGAGTTTATAAGTTTTGATGTACCGAAGTTTGTTCGGAGTCACGGATGTGATCACGGACATGACGAGGAGTCTCGAAATGGTTGAGACATAAAGATTTATATATTGGAAGCCTATGTTTGGACATCGGAAAGGTTCCGGGTGAAATCGGGATTTTACCGGAACACCGGGGGATTACCGGAACCCTCCCGGGGGTTAATGGGCCTTAGTGGGCCATGAGGGAGAAGAGGAGGGCCGGCCAGGGCAGGCCGCGCACCCCCTCCCCCCTAGTCCGAATAGGACAAGGAAGGGGGGGCGGCGCCCCCCTTTCCTCTTTTCCCTCCCCCCTTTCCTTCTCCACCAAGGCAAGAGGGGGGAGTCCTACTCCCGGTGGGAGTAGGACTCCTCCAGGCGCACCCCAAGGGGGCCGGCCGCACCTCCCCCTCCCTCCTTTATATACGGAGGCAGGGGGCACCCCATAACACACAAGTTGATCTACGGATCGTTCCTTAGCCGTGTGCGGTGCCCCCCTCCACCATATTCCACCTCGGTCATATCATCGCGGAGTTTAGGCGAAGCCCTACGCCGGTAGAACATTATCATCATCACCACGCCGTCGTGCTGACGGAACTCATCCCCGAAGCTTTGCTGGATCGGAGCCCGGGGATCGTCATCGAGCTGAACGTGTGCTGAACTCGGAGGTGCCGTACATTCGGTGCTTGGATCGGTCGGATCGTGAAGACGTACGACTACATCAACCGCGTTGTCATAACGCTTCCGCTTACGGTCTACGAGCGTACGTGGACGAACACTCTCCCCTCTCGTTGCTATGCCATCACCATGATCTTGCGTGATCGTAGGAAATTTTTTGAAATTACTGCGTTCTCCATCAGGAGGCTCTATTGACTTCATGTCATGTCATAAGTAGAGTTCCCAATAATAATAAGTATAAACCCCCTTATGAGGAGTGGGTTGGGAGAAAACCATCACTTTATTATTTGCGCACTTGGGGATGTTTGGCAAAGGTCAATTTTCCTATTCCTAAGAAACCCAAACTTGGACCAAAGACAGTGGATTGTGTCTTTCTAGGGTATGCTCAACGGAGCATTGCTTATAGATTTTTAGTGGTAAAATCTGAAGTACCTGATATGCATGTTGATACTATAATGAAATCTTGTGATGCAACATTTTTTGAGAACATATTTCCTATGAAAGATATGCATAGCATTGCTAGAATTTCTTCTGAGATAATTCCTGAATCTAGTACAACTGATGAATATTTCGAACAATCACATGAGGAAGTCCTTGAGAAGGATAGCAATGAAGTTCCTATAAGGAACAAGAGACAAAGGATTGCAAAATCCTTTGGTGATGATTTCATTGTATACCTTGTGGACGACACACCCAAGACGATTGCAGAAGCATATGCATCTCCGGATGTAGATGATCGGAAAGAAGTTGTTCATAATGAGATGGACTCAATTCTTTCTAATGGAACTTGGGAACTAACTGATAGACCATATGGTTGTAAACCTGTGGGCTGTAAGTGGGTGTTCAAAAAGAAGTTAAGCCTGATGGTACTATTGATAAGTACAAGGCGCGGCTAGTGGCCAAGGGCTACACTCAGAAAGAAGGCGAAGATTACTTTGACACCTATTCAACCGTTGCTAGAATGACCACCATTCGAGTGTTACTTTCCTTGGCTGCCTCTTATGGTATTATCATTCATCAAATGGATGTAGAGACAGTTTTTCTCAATGGAGAGTTGGAAGAGGAAATCTATATGGATCAGCCTGACGGGTTTGTGGTAAAGGGTGAAGAGAGAAAGGTGTGCAAGTTGTTAAAATCTTTGTATGGTCTGAAACAGGCACCTAAGCAATGGCATGAGAAGTTTGAAAGAACTCTGACTTCTGCAGGATTTTTCATTAACGAGGTTGATAGGTGTGTTTACTATCACCATGGTGGGGGCAATAGTGTCATATTATGTTTGTATGTGGACGACATAATGATCTTTGGTACAAAAATTAATGCAATTAATGAGGTCAAGTCTTTTCTATCAAAAAGTTTTGACATGAAAGATCTGGGAGAAGCCGATGTAATTCTAAACATCAAACTTATTAAGAATGAGAGTGGGATTACGTTAACGCAATCTCACTATGTTGAGAAGGTCTTGAACCGATTCGGTTTTATGGATAGCAAGCCTTCTCCAACACCTTACGATCCCAGTGTGACACTCAGAAAGAACAAGAAAGAAACGAGAGATCAATTAAGATACTCTCAAATTGTCGGTTCACTCATGTACTTAGCTAGCGCTACAAGACAAGATATCTCTTTTGTTGTGAGCAAACTGAGTAGGTTCATGTCCAACCCGGGTGATGATCATTGGCATGCACTAGAAAGGGTCTTGCGCTATCTGAGAGGTACTATGAGTTACGGAATTACTTATTCAGGGCATCCTGCTGTGCTAGAAGGATATAGTGATTCAAATTGGATCTCCGATGTTGATGTACTCTACGCAACAAGTGGGTATGTATTTACTCATCGAGGTGGCGCAGTGTCATGGAGGTCTTGCAAGCAAACCATATTGACGAGGTCAACTATGGAAGCAGAACTAACTGCTTTGGACACAGCTACTGTTGAGGCAGAATGGCTGCGTGAGCTCTTGATGGACTTGCCGGTGGTTGAAAAACCTGTACCGACTATTCTTATGAATTGTGACAACCAAACGGTTATCGCTAAAGTGAAAAATTCTAAATATAATGCAAAGTCATCAAGACACGTGAAGAGACGTATGAAGTCTGTCAGGAAGTTGAGAAACTCCAGAGTAATAACTGTTACGTATATACAAACAGACAAAAAACCTGGCAGATCCCTTTACAAAGGGACTATCACGAAGTGTGATAGATATTGCATCGAAGGAGATGGGTATGAGACCCATAGATGTTACACCATAGTAGTAATCCAACCTTTGTGATCGAAGATCCCGTGAATTAGGATCTGGAAAGAACAAGCTATTGGTTAAGTGAGGAGAGTAATAACTAATGACTGTCTCCAAGTGAAGATGCGAAACTCTCAGAGTTGTAAGGCTCAGATCTGTAAGGCAGGTTGGCAACATGCCTTAACGTGGTTCTATTGGCTATAATTAGCAAAGATGTTGTCCTACAGAGCAGTCTTGAAAGAACACACCCATATGAGTTCTGACTGTAAACGTCGCAGTCTATGAGATTTGGGTGATCTCTAGTAAGCTCACGAAGAGACTAGGGAGTATGACGTATAATCTCCAAACCGCGGGGTAGCCTACTGGCGGTCAGGTACTGGTTAAGACTTTGAGTGAAACCTGTTCACACAAAACTAGCAATTCAAGGCATAGTCCATTGTCAAGTTGTGAATGGATGTAGCTTAAAGTTCTAGGCAGAAGTTCAACTTAACAGTCTCTGCTGAAACACTGGTATATTAAACAAGTGGTGAGAGAAGGCAAATCTCTAAATGGGTATTTGAAATCTGGTGGGGGATTGTTAGAATTAATGGGCTAGGCCCATAGCAATTTCTAAAATCTCAAAGCCCATGTGTAAAATGGCAAGTGGTGGTGCTAAGTTTAGTCCCACCCTGGAAGTTGAAGAAGAGTTGGACCTCTTTATATAATGGGTTCTCTCCACCACTCTAAGTGGTGTGTGAAAAGAGAAAGGGAAGACCACACGCGCGCGCTCACTCGCCTCACCTGGCTGGGCCGGGCCGGGCCGTGGCGAGGCAGCGCGTACGTGCGACATGCGCGTGAATGGTCCGCCGAAATCCGGTCCGTCTCCTTGCAGGAGCGCAGCTTCCTTTTGCCGTTTTACTTTTTATGTCTTGGCAGACAAGTTTTGATTTCTTGTCCGGTAAGTATACGAATTAGAAACCGAGTTGGTTTGGGATTGTGATCGCGACACAATACCGCCTCTGGTCCTAATATATATACAGCTACCGGCTGCGGCCCAAGACACACCGAAAACACCTAGGGTTTTGCCTCATCTCACGACTTGCGCCGCCGTTGTAGTCTACTCCATCCCAAACGCCGGCGTGCATCGGCGCGTGGGAGAGCAGGTCTCCGGAACCGTTCATATTTGCGATCCTGCACCGGGTGAGGATGAATTAGGATTTTGGGAAGCGCTCTGCGCGACTGCTCAAATTCGTCATCACGGGTCGTCTTCCGTCCAAGTCAGGCGGTGCTACTCATCGTCGTATTCATCGCCGTCAGCAGCAGATCATCGCCAACATCGTCATCAACACCGTCACACCCATAATAGCTAATGAACAATACGTCCAACATCATCTGTTCATGTCTGCCACTACAGCTATTGTTTCGTGTTTGCTGCTGCTATGCATATCTTGTTGTTCTTCTAGTTTGCTAGATTGTTGCTTGCTAGTATCTTTTCTAGTCATGAATTATTTACTGGAATTAATCATGAACTTGCCTAATTTTTCAACAGCCTCCATGCAACGTTGTATCCACCACTGCACCACCCTTCTAGGCATCTACTCCCTCCGTTCCTAAATATTTGTCTTTCAGAGATTTCAAATGGACTATCACATATGGATGTATATAGACATTTTTAAGAGCGTACATTCACTCATTTTGCTCCGTATGTAGTCACTTGTTGAAATCTCTAGAAAGACAAATATTTAAAAACGGAGGGAGTATAAACTTAGGATAAAAAACCTAGACTACACGATGAGCGTTGACCCGAGGCTCTCCGTGACGTACGCACTACTAGATCGGCCGCCAGAGGCAGGGGGGTGGCATAGGGTGATGAAATAGGAACGATGGGGGTGTCTTCTGTCTATTCTAATCTTCTCAAAATATCACTTTTGGAAATTCCAGTAGTTGTTTTGGAGTTATTTAGATCATAATTCACTGAATTATAATGAGGTAGATAGTGCCTTGGCGTGGACAGTGGCAGACATGTCAAGACAACGAAGGAGCATCCATGCCACATAGCATCTGCCTAGAGCACCACCCCTTCTAGGTACATATAAACTTAGCATAACACAACTAGACTACACGGTGAGCATCGATCCAAGGTTCTCTGTCATGGTGCTAGATCCGCTGGCCAAAGGCGAGGGGAACCGGCGATACAACGGATGGTGATGAGTTGGGAAGGATGTGGGTGCCTTCTGTCTTGGTTTAAAATTTCGGCAAGATAGTACTTTTGGATCTCCCCGAAATATAGAAAAATATGGAAATTTCAATAATTATTTTTTAGTTATTCAAGTCATAATTCACTCAATTCATATAAGTTTTGATGAAGTTTATGTTTTATTTGAATTTAATTTGAATCT
>NC_041387.1:599965137-600015460 GCF_002162155.2 Triticum dicoccoides | reverse complement strand
CTCCTCTATTTGCATTAAACATATCTCCGTATTAGTGTGAACTGGCAACATCTGGATGGTTAACCGCGTTGTGTGTATGAACTATACGTTGGGCTGTCAGGGTTAATACTAACCAATGATATTATAATGGCAACTCTCCCTTTCACTTCCAGTTTAAGATAATAGGGCATGAAACCCGTATAATTTATCCTAAATGACCTTCATTACAACTTAATTACACAGATGGCCCCTCAAAACATTTATTGGCATCTCTAGGCCCCGAAGGAGATGTGCCACTTGTTTTGGGGTCATTCAGAGAGTGTGAGCGCCCTTCAGAGGGTGCGGCACCAATTATATTGTGTTTTATGGACTTATGCCATCTTTGTTGATGTTGCTTGCACACGCCGTTATTTCTCTTGACAATGGGGCTAGACAATAGTTGAGGTACATGAGCATATGATATACCACAGACGATGTATCACATGGTATGGCCGCTCTACGAGAAACAACTAAGTAGTAGATTTTTTGGTTGGAATCCCACTAGTGTTGACCTTTTCTTTGGCTCTTTTTAGTTTATGTTGTGTGTGTTCTCGTTTCTGTGGCAATAATACTGGTAATACTATTTTTTTTAAAAGAAGGGTAACCCCAGCCTCTGCATCGGGCGAATACACAGCCATATGTAACGCTATTTGAGGATGCTCTATCTACAAAACCATTTTAGGATGCCCTATCCACAACGCCATTTGAGGATCAACGACCATGCGTTCTTGTGTTCTCCTTGTATTTTTTTTAATAGGATGCCATTTGTGTTCTCCGTGTTTTTTTTTAAATAGGATGCCCTATGTGCAACGCCATTTGAGGAGCAACCAATCATGCACTCCTGAAAGTTCGTTTGTTCCTTGACTCTCAATGAGCCGATGCATTTTGACAACTTCAAAGCACAAGAAAAAGGATTGACAAGAGAGGATCTTCACGAGGGATTACAATAGCCATCAATTTTGAAGTGCTTGTGCATCAAGATCGAAAGGAGACAAACTGAGAAACAAGATAAAAAGGGCAAACAACAGAATTCTAAAGGAAACAACTTTGATCTGGATTCGTCTGACTACCACGCCAGACTTCCCGAGCACCTCCATTGTGCCGAGAAACCGAACAAAGAAGTCGGGGGAAGTATATCATGTACCTCAGCGCTAGAAATAACGGCGTGTGCAAGCTATGCGAACGTGGATTGCATGACTCTACAAATCGTCAATATAGAGGCGCTAACACTCATATAATTGATGCCACTCCTTTGGAGGCCAGAAATGCAAATAAGTTTTTCGAGAGACCATCGGTGCAATTAAGTTGTAATGAAGGCCATTGAGGACAAGCTGCTTCAACCTTCCACAGTGTTTCAGCTTATCCAACATGTTCGCAGCACAAGTTTAACGTCATGGCGGTACACGAAATATAAACTACAGGATTCAGACCCCGTCCCGAATCTCTTACTCTGCCTTATCAGTTGCTCTCATCTTGTCTCGTGAAGGAGAAACTTGCACCCAAGTTCTGCCGACTCTATCAACGTATGCTCACGGCTACCTCGATCAATAATCACATACCCACGGTACAGTGTAATCCTAATCTCCTATTCGTTTTCACACTAGTTTAGTCGTTGGCTCCGCTCAGCCCTCCATGACTGCATCAAAGTTAAACACGCAGGATTTTACCAGCCGTGACTCGGCTCTGCATCAATCAAAGTTATAAATGCAAGCTACTCGGTTCACCAAAGCGTGCACACACGTACTAGTCGTGGTTACAGAGCGCGAACCTACGTACGTAGCTAGCTAGAAAACACCAGCTTTGTGAGCGATGAAGATCACGAGCAGCACGATGGTGAAGCCGGTGTGCTCGGTGCCGCACCCGCTCGCCGGCGAGAAGGTCCCGCTGACCGTCTTCGACCGCGCCGCCGCGGACGCCTTCATCCCCACCGTGCTCGTGTACCCCGGGCCGGCGCCGTCCAACGAGGCGGTCAAGGAAGGACTCCTCAGGGCCATCGCAGCATACCCACACCTGGCGGGGCGCCTCGCCCTCGACGATCATGGCCGGCGCTTCCTCCACGTCAACAACGAGGGCGTGCTCCTGATCGAGGCCACCGTGCCGGTTGACCTGGCGGACGTGCTCGTCGACGGCCGCATGGCCGCAGACGTTGAGGACCTATACCCTACGATACCAGAGGTATTAATACATGATTTTGCTTCTGCCACCAACTCACGTCACATGCATGCATGCACTAAGAACGTGCATGGCCGCTGCAACCGCTTATACAATATATTTTATTTATTTTTTTTTTGCCTATGCAGGAGAGCTTTGGGGTGGCGCTGCTGCAGATCCAGCTCAACAGGTACAGGTGCAGTGGTCTCGTGGTCGGCATATGCTCCCACCATCAGGCCGCCGACGGCCACTCCATGAGCATGTTTTTCACCGCGTGGGCAACCGCTGTACGCGAGGGAAAGGACTTCACCACACCGGCCCCATTCCTCGACCGTTCGAGAACGTCCGTGCCTCGAAGCACGCCGACGCCGGTGTTCGACCACCGGTCACGGGAGTTCACGTGTGGAGACGGCGACACCTACGCCGTCGTCCCCATGGACACGATCAAAAACCTCACGGTGCACTTCACGGCCGAGTTCGTCGCCGACCTCAAAGCCCGCGTCGGCGCCCGCTGCAGCACGTTCCAGTGCATGCTCGCGCACGTCTGGAAGAAAATCACGGCGGCGCGGGAGCTGAAACCGGAGGAGTTCACCAGGGTGAGGGTGGCCGTGAACTGCAGGGGCAGGGCCAACCCGCCCGTGCCGATGGACTTCTTCGGGAACATGGTGCTCTGGGCTTTCCCAAGGCTTCAGGTCCGGGACGTCCTGAACTCGAGCTACGGCAGCGTGGTCGGCGCCATCCGCGACGCCGTGGCACGCATCGACGACAAGTACGTGCAGTCCTTCGTGGACTTCGGCGGAGTGGCAGACGCAAACGGGGAAGAGCTCCTCTCGACGGCGGCCACGGCCGGCACGATGTTCTGCCCGGACGCAGAAGTGGACAGCTGGCTGGGATTCAGGTTCCATCAACTCGACTTTGGCACCGGGGCACCGTCCGCTTTCATACCGCCGGACTTGCCTATCGAGGGGCTCATGATCTTCGTGCCGTCACGCAAGGCCAACGGCGGCGTCGACCTCTTCATGGCCGTCTCGGAGGAGCACGTGGCAGCGTTCGAGGAGGTCGTCTACTCCTTGGATTGATTGACCCAGCCGGGGCATGCATGTTTGTTTCGCTTGCATGCACGTCATAAAGAACGTGATAAAGAAATTGTTCGTTATGTAGTAAAGAATGTTTATCAGTTTTGCTAGAACTCATCTAGATGAGATATAATTTGGTCTTATTCACCTTTTATAGCCATTAAATGTGATGCTATAAGATGCGTGTGTGCTGACGTGAGTTGTATCTGTTGTTGTTTTCAAAGTGAATGAGACCAAATTATATCTCATCTAGATGAGTTCTAGGTATTCAAATGTTTATTGTGTATTTTTTAAATATCTATTTTATATTTAAAAATGTTCATTGCCTATTCATGTAGCTGAAATAATGTGGTCCACACATATTCTTGATGTAATTTTAGAAAGTGTTGGTGTATTTCTAAAAACTGTTCATGTAATTAAATAAATATTGACTTATTTTTTAAAATGTTCATGTAATAATTTTACAAAGTGGTCATGCCTTTTTACACAATGTGCATGTAGTTTTAAAATGTATTAATGGATTAAAATAAATCCAGCTGTATGTAAATAATGTTTATATATTTGTAAACAAATAAAAAATTGAAAAACATATAAAAAGGAGGAAAAGAAAACAAATGGAAAAAATGAAATCAGCAAATGAAACTGGAGAAAAGAAAGTAAAAACAAAAAAATGGAAAAGCTAAATCGGAAAACCAGACAAAACCTTGTCCCCGAAAAAGCCAACCAAAAGTGGTTTAGATAAAACCTCCCTGCTACTGCTACTCGTAGCCTATGTAGGATAGAAACTTGCGCTCCTCCTCCACCTCCTCCTCCTCCAAGAAAGAAAGTTAGGATTTGTGCCTCTCGCCGGCGCCGGCGCAGGTCCGCCTCGTCTTCGGTGGCCCTAGGGCACTACTACAAAAAGGACTATAGATGGAATGGCCACTAATGGCGCACCAGACATGTGGTGCGCCATTACTATATTCTAATGGCGCACCATGTCTTGGTGCGCCATTAGTAATATATTACTAATGTCGCACCTCTTGTGTGGTGCGCCATTAGTAGTTTTGAAAAAAAAACATAATTTTTTTTGTTACTAATGGCGCACCATGTCCGCCGTGCGCCATTAGTAGTTGACATACTAATGGCGCACCACATCCCCGTGCGTTATTAGTAATTTTGGAAAAAAAGTAAAAAGAAAAATATTTGTTACTAATGGCGCACCATATCTCGGTGCGCCATTACTAGTTTTAACTAGTAATGGCGCACCACCCCACGGTGCGCCATTACTAACTTGCCCCAACACCGAATGCACCCTCCCCCTGGATCGCCTTTTCAGTTTTTTAAAAAAAATGATGGAAGTGTCAAAAAAATAAAAGAAAATAAGTTTCCCATGTAATATGTGGTCTAGTTGTTGGGAAAATTTACAAATATGAATTTCGACCTTGTTTGCAAAATCTCTATGGAAATTTATAAAATGGGCATAACTTTTGCATACGAACTCGGATGAAAAAAAAATTATATGAAAAATCATCTACTCGAAAAGTTACATCCAAATTTAACGGGGGACCCCGTTAAACATTTTCAAAATCCCCAAAAACCTAACAGAAAAAATATTACGGGGCTTTCAAGATCTAGAGGCAAAAAAATTCAAACTTACTAATGGCGCACCTGCCCATGGTGCGCCATTACTATCTTCCCGCCTTCAAAATTAAAAAAAATAAAAAAATAAGTTACTAATGGCGCACCTGCCCGTGGTGCGCCATTAGTATCTTCCTGCCTTCAAAATTCAAAATAAATAAAAATAAATAAAAAAAAGTTACTAATGGCGCACCTGCCCATGGTGCGCCATTAGTATCTTCCCGCCTTCACAATTCAAAACAAATCAAAAAAATAAAAAAAAGTTACTAACGGCGCACCTGCCCGCGGTGCGCCATTACTATGCCGTATATATGGCTGGGCGTGTTCTCTCCTCCTTACCTCTTCATTCTTCTCCTCCACTCCACCTCTCCTCCACTCCACCTCTCCTCCACTCCTCCACTCCATCTTCCCTTCTCTCCTCCACCATACTACCATCCTCCTCTCCGGCGACCTCCTCCTCCTCCTCCTCTCCGGCGACCTCCTCCACCTCTCCTCTCCTCCCCTCCCCTCCCCTCCCCTCATGGTTTTTCCTCCCTCCTCTCTGGTGAGCTCCTCCTCCCTCATCTCCGGTGAGCTCCTCCTCCCTCCTCTCCGGTGAGCTCCTCCTCCCTCATCTTCGGTGAGCTCCTCCTGCCTCCTCTCCGGTGAGCTCCTCCTCCCTCCTCTCCTCCCATCCCCTCATGATTTCTCCTTCCTCCTCTCCGATGCTCCGGTGAACTCCTCTCCGGCGACCTCGTTCTCCTCTCCGGCGATGTAGGCGAGCGCCTCTGCGGTCACCTCCTCCTCCTCTCCGGCGAACTCCTCTCCGGCGAACTCCTCTCCGGCAAAAGAACACGGCAAAAGAACGTACAAGATCCAAAAACGGGAACATAATTTGAAATAATATCATGCAAAAAAACGAGCAAAAAATGGGCAAAAAAATCGTGATCCAGATCCAAATTCAAAATTCAAAAATAGCAATGGCGCACGGTGGGGGTTAGACGGTGCGCCACTACTATTTTCCCGCCTTCAAAATTCAAAAATACTAATGGCACACCGTGGCCTATACTAATGGCGCACCAGTGGCCTATACTAATGGCGCACCGTGGGCTATTCTAATGGCGCACCAGCTGGTGCGCCATTAGTATACCAGATACTAATGGCGCACCAGTGGTGCGCCATTAGTAAAATATACTAATGGTGTGGCACTAATGGCGCACCACTAATGCGCCATTAATGGGCAAATTAGGTGCACCATTAGTAGGCCTTTCCCTAGTAGTGGGGCCATGGAGGCGCGGTGGATCCTGGCAAGGGCCGGCGGGAGGGCTCCGTTTTCAGTCGATTTTTTCAATCTTGTTAGGGTTTGTGTCCTACTCAGGAAGGCGAGACGGCGGCGGCTCCCTGAAGATGGAATAAAGGTCTCCCCGCCTAGCCCCCGTTCCGGCGGTGCGTCTAGCATCGTTGGTGGGCGTGTGGAGGTGTTTCTCAGGCAGATCTATCTTTGGTGGATTTGCTCGGATCTCGTCGTTGTTCGTTTACGTTCATGTGTCTTCGGTTTGGATCCTTCCGATCTACGTTATTTTTCATCGGCGGCGGTTGCTGTTCTGGGGTGCTGGTCCTATGGGGCCTTAGCACGACGACTTCCCGACTGTCTACTACAACAAGTTGTGCCCGGCTCCGGCGATGGAGGGGCAATGATGGCGGCGTGCCTTCGGCTCGCTTCGGTGCTTGTAGTCGTCGCTAGGTGGTCTACAAATCTGAATGTAATTTTTATTTCTGGTATTCATTGTACTGCCATGATTGAAGATGAATAGATTGGAAGTTTTTCCGCAAAAAAAAATATGATAGAAACTTAAAATATGAAAAAACTAAAAAGAACATAAGAAAAAAAAACACAAACCATAAGGCGCGCATAGGCGCCATCCCTTGCACAACGCTTCAGGTGATATGCTTTTGAAGAAAAGGGGTTTCCCAACCCCATTTCATTAATTTAGAGGCAGCAAAGCACCAAGATTGTTCTTTCGCAAAAAAAAAGCACCAGGATTGTTTACAGCGTTCCCAGAATTTTCCAAAGCCTGGGGCTAAACCTAACTTACTATCTCAAAAAAATTCTAAAAAAAACTAACTGACTAAATATAAGTTAAATACGCCCATGCACACGAAATGTGCGTTAGAAGTATGCCACAAATTCAATTTAAAATAAAATACAAATTCATTACTATCATGAGAGGAAATTCTTTCAAACAAATAGTTTAACAAATTGCATTGTTGCGAACATGGTTTGGTACCTAATTAGTGAAGACTTGCTTACTCCGAGGCCATCATTTCTTCACCAGCAATGGTACAAGACTTGGATCTGCAAACATAAAATTGCATATCTAAAATCAAGACACTTGACATAGACTAAGTCAATTGTTTCGTACGAAATTTGCAGAAAAAGAAGAAGAGAGAGAACATATTATATACCATTAGCACGAAGACCACGAGGTAGTAGCCCCTTGGGTTTCCTCTTTTTTTTGATAGCATTGTATAATCTTAATATCATGAACGTTTGCAAATACATCACCCTCAATATAGCACACCAATGTAAGTTTGGCTAATATAAAGGAAATAGAGAAAACAAAATTAGAAGATAGGCTACATATTATCTGGGCAGTGTGTGTTGGCCTGGGTGCCTCCGTGCTTGCGCTAGAAGATAGGCTGCAATTTAGGACTAAACTAGGTGGAGAAGAATAAGAGGCGGGTGGTCAGGACGCCGGACCGGGCGCCGGAGTGGCAGGGAATCGTGTGTTGACGACGGCGGCGGCGCAGGGCATGGACGCTCAGTTCGAGCGAGTCGTGGCGAGGGTTTCTCTGTTGCCGATCAGGCGAGGAATTTTCTTTCTTTCTTAACTTGATTGACTAACGATCGGACTACAGATCACATATCGAAGCGTCAACAGTCGTCTAGTGCGCGATTGGTTCTCTGTTCTCATCGATCGATGGAGTTGGGCTAACGGGCTGAAGGCTTGCACTACGTCAATGTGAAAATTTTGCTACCATGTGTATAGGTACTAGTTGGACGACGCCTGGGGCTACAGCCCTAGTTGCCCCAGGCCTAGTTTCGCCCCTGGCGTTCAAGGTAGCCTAGAGTAGCTGCACTAGGCATAACACAAGCTCACACTGGTTTTGCAAGCAAAAGTATTGAAAACCACATCCAAGCCACGCGAGCATAAACAAACCATGTACTAGCCTATTACAACTTCAATTGCATATCCGTCGATACGAGCTCTCAGGTACGCGGGTCGAGAGCTCTCCTCTTTGCTGATTCAGGAGGAGCAAATATCTCCGCAGTAGAGCAGATTGCTAATCCTCGCATAATATCTTTTATTGATGTAGCACGTTTATTCTTCCCAGTAAGACCCGAACATATCGCCATACCAACTGCTGGATATAAATTTCATTACAGATGGTCTACAAACTTCACAAGAAAGCGACACAGAACATATTAGCAACATCAAGTTGTCTACTATGACACCATAAGGCGGCTAACAACTCTACTCTCATATTGGTTAGAAATCGAATGCAGCTTCAGATCTAGCAAACTAACCTTGACAACTTGTCTTCACCAAGGAACTCCATCGGTAGAAGATGAGGATCTCAAGTCCCGGAACTGTTTCAAATCGCCGCCCCAAGTAGGGCTAGGCAAAAATTTCGAGTGCGACAGCAAGGCGGCAACAAAAGTGGGCGGCTTGAATGGAGATGAATGATGGACTTTTTCCTATATTTAAGACTAAGCGGGGAGGATAACTATTCATGTTCCAATTAAGGTTTGGAAGACTTGGAAAACGCTGCTACCCGTCAAGCCCATACTGAGGCAGCCCTTGGTCCATGATGGACAGGGCGTATCTTGTTCTGTCTTCCCGCCATAGCTACAAATCACCCGTTGCGACGCAGAGCTCTGTCTCGCCTCTAGCGAGCGCTCTACTAAGCCAACCCTTTATTGTGGCATGCTTTTTGTTTCAATTGTTATGCACGGCTTTCTTACATTTTCCTTTGTTTGTTCGCTTTTCTTTGGTTTCCTTTTTTTTTCTATGTATACATTTTCCCCCTTTTTTTTCTTCAGTTTTCTTTGTTTCTTTCAGTTTTCTTTAATTTTATTCGTTTATGCCTTGGTTTTCTACGGTTTCCTTTGTTTCTTTCTTAGTTATCATCGCTTTTCTCCTTTTTTTCGTTTTTTTGTTTTTCTTCTTTTTATTTTTAATTTTTTCATTACATGTCTACTTTTCATACATATTTTACATTTTTGGTATAAAATAAAATCCTTTTTTGTATACATTTAATATGTTAAATATATAAATCATTTTTCTACAAATATATTTATTGATGTCTAATTTTTTTCAAACACATTGTACAACATGAGTATTTTTTATACACATTTAATATTTTTCAACTACATGATTAATATTTTTTTTAAATATTTGATGTCTACTTTGTTTATACACATTGTACATTTATAAACACCTTACATTTTATTAAATATGTTTAACCATTTTAAATCTTTAATTTATTTTATTAAAGAACTTTTTTCGAATATATATATATATTTGAATTCATGTTGATACATATAATTTTTATTATATGAAACATTGTTTTGTGAAATTGATGAAAAAATGTATACATTGGATAAAAAAATTAAATTGTCACGAACATTTTGTTTGAAATGCATGAACATTTTTTTAATGTAAAATATATTTTTTCTGAATGGTGCAATGGTTACACGCACAGTTTTTACATTGCAGAACATTTTTGTGCATATCACATACATCTTTTTGAAACACGTGAACATTTCTGCAGTGTCACATACATTTTTTATGGTATAAAACATTTTAAAAAGTTGAGCTAACATTTTTTTACATTGCATTTACAGTTTTTAAAATGTGCGATGAACACTTCTAAAAGAATTAACTAATTTATTTTTTCACCATACAAGTATTTACTAATTATTATTTTCAAAATAAAAACAAAAGTAAAAATATAAACACTCGCATGATGTCAGCAAGACGAGACCAAGTGGTTACTAGGATGGCCTAGTACCGGCTCCCTGCAGGCGACGTTCACATAGTAGTCGTTGCGAGTGACACATAGACGCGCCCCTGTCTTCCTACCATATCCTAGATGGTCTAGACCTCGGTATAACCAGGGTAGCAGTGTCGTAATGTCAGCGTGGATTCGCTGATCACGACACTGCTTTGATCGGACCAGATAACGGCCTCACAGGGAGCCCGTCCGCTGGAAATGCACTTTAGTAGATTTTGTATTCTTAATTGATGCATCCATTTTTCTTGTATACGTGGTCTGTGCATATGGTATTGTTTAGGCATGCTTGTTTCTTTTTCCCGAAGAATAGGCCTGCTTGTTCAGATGTCCATTTGCTTGGCTGTTCTATCTTTTAATAATCTCCGTCCGTTCTAATTATAATCATTGGAGTATGTATTAACAACTTATACATGTATTAATCAACTTTCTTAAGTCAGTGTGGGAATCTTTTGCTTAGAGATCTTTGTAAAACTTAAGATGTGTTTTAGTGCTGAATCAGAGCCACTTAGAGATCTTGTTTTAAAGAGATAAAGAGACTCATCTCCTCTTCTCTCCTTACGGCAATAGTTCGGATCATGTTTGCTGCATGAGTATCGAGGGAAAACACTTCTGATTTAGACCTAGAGCTTAGCCGGCAAAAAATAGGGAAGGTTTTAATACATTCTGCCAAACCAAATAGTAGCAACAATTGGTACGATATTACTCTTATTCAGGCATTATTTCTTGGACAAGTAATATGTAAGCCAGTTTGACTAGGCTGGAAAATTAAGGAGCAGATAAAGGAGAAGAGGATGTCATCGCGAGTAGTTCTCAAGATGAGGATTTTTTACACTTTATTTTGCACTCATCCATAGTCGGGTAGCAGAAATTAATTGGCAAACAACAGAAGCATTCTCCAATAGAGCTGCATCGATCATGACTTACATGAGCACATAGCCCATTTGGTAAATTGATCTTCTCGCTATCCTCGTCAGCCATGATTTGGCCTTGGAATAAGAAACGAACAACTATTTTAGAGTAGCATAAATAAACATGCAACAGATTAGACAAGACACAAAATTAAAAAAAAATGGCCTTCACTAGCTGGCTGTACTACATACTTCTTCCAGGAGAAGTGAAAAAAATAAACCCAACTGGTGTGCTTACAATGAGCAACAGAGCATATGAGATATAGAGACAGTAGGGCTAGTGTGTGCTTATCCATACCCCGATCCGGATACTGCACTACACTCCATCACTTTGGTTGTGTATCGACGAGAAATATTTGTTCCACTCCCTCCGTTCAGGTGCATAAGTCATCATAGGTTGTGCACCACGATCAAAGCGGAGGGGAAAACGAGAGAATTTAATATTTATTTGCTAATTAATAGCATTGCATGGAATGAACTGATCACTGCATGTCTTGTTTGGTAGTCTCTTATTGGTTGATTCTTTTATTTATGTCAAGAAACCAGAAACGCCTAAGTGTTTTGGGATTATTTAATTTTCTAAGGTGACTTATACACCTTGACGCAGGGAGTACAATACTAGTACGTGCGATCAATCAACAGATGACAGACTGAGAGAAGAGAGATCCGGCGGCGGCGACGATGACAACGCTGAATAAAGATTCTTCGGATCCTTCCCTGACGAGGCCATCGGTCCTATGGTTGGGGATGGATTTGGAAACCAGTCTGTTCAAGCAAGGATGGCGTGGCGGCGGCGGCATCCTCGTGGTGGACCTGTGTCCTCGGGCTCCGCCGTTGCGATGGCGTTTGCTCCAGCGTCGACGCGGAGCTTGGGAGGTAGTCCAGGAGCGGATGCAGATTGTGGTCTGCATCGACGACATCTGGAAGACGGAGCATGTGCTGGGCTCGTGGTTGGTGGATGGCAGATATGGTTTTCTCCTTCGGCGTTTTAGTCGTGGTGGGTTGCCAGATCTGGAATTCGATGGCGTGTCCGGGGTGTTGCCCCGGTCTGATTCGTTTAACGGTAAGGGTTTCACTTTTGGTGAGCCACCTTGGAGGTCTGTAAAGCTGCATATCAGCGATGGAGCCGCGTCGAGCTCGGGTGAGGAGGTGATTCGTCATTCTTTTCTTCGGTGGCTGCTGTGGTGGTGCCGGAGGCAGGTGACGGACGTTGTTGTCAAGCTCAGAGATGTTCTGTTATCTTTTCAGTTTTGTCATGTTGGTCTTTACGTGACTTGTACTTTGTTCTTTATGATATGAATGAGACACGTATTACCATGCAAAAAAAAAGAAGAGAGATCCGGCCGGTGCTATAACTCATCACGATCCCGTGCAGGCATCAATCAAGCAACAAAATTGGAATTATTTGGTATCTTTCCATAGGAACAGTATGTAAGAATTGGTGGCCAAAATCAAGTGAGTAGGATTATTTATCTCCTTTTTCTAGACAAGTTTCCAAGATCCGGTGGTAATGGTAGGAAGGTGTTGCTGATTTGTCGGATTTATCTCCTATGTGTGTTTATCTTTGTATATATTTCCGAATTGTAATTCTCTTGTATGTATGTATGTATGTATGGAGTAAAGTACATCAGCAGGAGACGATCGAGCACATCTCACGCACCTGGCGAGTGCTTCCCGGCGGTGGGCGTGTTGGAGATGGTCTTGAGCCAAGCAGGTTTCCTCTGGGACCGGGCCGTCGTCAGTGGGGCGGCGAAGCAGAGGAGGAGGAGGAGTGACGCGAGCGCGAGGACGGGGGAGGAGGAGCGAGCGCCAACGCCGGTCGCCATGGCGGCTCTCTGTCGTCTGTGGATGTGAGATGTGGTGACGGCGAAGCAGAGGAGCTGAGTGCCGTTGGCGCGGAACGGCCGGCAGCGCATTCAGTTTTACTGTACTTCGCTAGGAGCAGTTTTTTTTTTTTTTTGCGGGGAGATGTTTTATGATGCATGCGATCTCTACTCTACCAGCTACCATGTCAACCGGCAATCGATGTGTTGGTAACTCGCATTGATGATACACTCGAGAAATCCAAGGAAAAAAGCACCGCGAAAATAGTTTCTTTACCAGTCAAAAGAATCGATTTCAATCCTTGCACCTAGGGCTGGAAAAAAAGCTCGAAGCTCGCGAGCTAAATGAGTAGCTCGTGACTCGGCTCGAATCGACTCGAACTCGAAGAATAACAAGTCGAGCCGAGGTTTAGTTTAAGATCGTTTATAGACCAAGTTAAACAAGCAAATCTCACGAGTACTTGTGTAACTTGTTAGGCTCGGTACAAAAGATCAGCTACTCCCAATACAAAAAAAGATCAGTCACTCAGCACCCTACGTTACAGGTGCACAACACAAGGTCTAGCCGTTGAAGGCCCAACCGCCTAGAAGACTCATGCTTTACAAGGAAATTACAATTGTTTAGTGATATATATGTTTAATATATACATAATCATTTTTATCATATTTGAGAATTTTATGTTCATATCTTAAACGAGCTTAACAAGCTAAACGAGCCAGCTCGCGAGTTATATGAGTCAAGTCAATCTTGGGTTTAAGCTCGTTATAGTAACGAGTCGAGTCGAGCTAGCTCGTTAACGAAACGAGCTCTAGCGAGTCGAGCCGAGCTGGCTTGACTCGGCTCGGTTTCCAGCCCTACTTGCACCCCTGATATATAAACGACAGCCACAGATGTGAAAATAGAAATAACAGGATGATTCAGAAAAAAATGCCATAAGTTTCAACAGAAGCATGTCAGGGAGCAAGCTTGGCGAGCAACTCCTCGAGAAGAGAGGGGCAGCTGCTCCTCAGATGCTGAAAGCCCTCGCTCGCCATGGCCGCCTTCAGGTTCCCCGGAGAAGTGAGGAACTTGAAGCACGCCTTCTTGAGCGCACCGCAACCGTGCTGCTCGGCCAAGGCCAACGTCGTCGCCACCGTGCTTCTGCAGAGGCCGCTGCAGAGCCTCTCCATGCAGATCAGCTTGAGCCGCTCCATGTCATACCTGTCCGCCGCCACAAGCAGATGCTGGGCCATCGCCGTCGAGTCCCCGTCGTCCATCTCTGGCAATGAGTCGGTGTAGATGAAGTGGAGGAGAGCCCTGAACACATTGGCATCCATGTCGTTGATTTGTACGCGAGTTGCGGTCTTCTCCTTCATCGGGCCAAGGAGCTCCGCCCTGAAGACGGAGGACCGGGCGGCGAGCATGTACCTGTGCGCGGGAAACGCCTCGCCGCCGACCTCGAAGGTGACGTCCGAGCCCTCGCCGGCCGAGAGGAGCCGGGCGAGATGGTGGTGCATGTCTGACGGCGGCACCAGGACCGCCGGAGCGGTGTGCTCGGTGATGATCTCCATCGACACCGTGACGTCGCACCTGATTCTCAAGACATCGTCCTTCAAGTAGACAGATCCCTCCAAGTCCTTGCGTTTGATTACGCCGAAGCCCCACGGTCCTTCTGTTACTCTGAAGGCGCATATCTGGCTTTCGTTGCTGTATGATGTCCCTGATTCCCCGTGCTGATCGACCAAACTAATCTTGAACTGTGCCTTGACCTCGTCGGCATCGGTGTGAACGAGACATAGATAGATGGATATCCAGTCGGCGTCATCTGAGGTTCTACGGTCGGGGTAGTACAGGATACACCAGCTATGGCCGCGGACGTCGAACGTTCCGGACTTGATGAACTTGCCGGTGACGAGCCCCTTGGTGCGGGAGTACCCGTCGACCGTGAGGACGTGCGACCCGGACACGGCCTGCGCGACGATGGCTGACGCCGTCGGCGACGTAGCGCCGCCGCCAATCTTAGAAGGTGGAAAAGAGGTGGACATGGCGACGGCCGCCAAGTACCATACTACCCAAGTTTTCCCCGCAACGGTCTGTGCTTTTTTGTCTAGTCTTTTCTCATTTTAGGGTACTAGCAAAAGAGCCCGTGCGTTACAACGGGAGAAAAAAATAACACACACTCTTAACCCAATAATCATAATATGTTCATGCATTTTATTTTAGCGAGGCATCATTTTTATGTTGCCGCTTATCCTCCTTCTCATCCTCAGTGGCCTCAGTGTTCACACAAACCAAAGTGTGATTGAATGTTGTTTTTCCCCTGCCAGTTTTTTCAGAGGTGCTCATGTGTGGTTATCGATGTTTTCTTTCGTCTCTTTATGATTTTAGTGGTTGTTTATTTGCAATCCAGATCGTCGTGGTACGAAAGAAAAACGGACGTGCCCTATAGGCTACAAGTTCGCTTTTAAAATAACATTTTAAAATATTTAATAGGTAAAAATAACATCATATTCAAATTCTACATATTTTTCTATTCAAATTTCATATATAACATGTTAAAATCGGAGTTACGGTTTAATAGATATGGATAATTAAGAAAAATATTTGTTTGACTTAAATATCTTCCAAAATAATCTTTAAAAAATATTTAACAAACAAAATAACATCATATTCATATTCTACACATTTTTCTAATCAATTTTCATATATAAAATGTTAAAATCGGAGTTACGGTTTAAAAGATATGAATAATTTAGAAAAACATTTGTTTGACTTATATATGACCGGCGGGTGAATTATCTAATACGTCAGGGGGGTTTCTGTAAAAATGTAAAATAACGGTTCGGTTATGACTTAAGTGTGTACTGCGGGTTAATTCATGAAAAATGCAGGGGGTTTTCTGCAAAAGTGCATGACGGACGATGGAAACCCAATTTGCTTTATTATTAGGTAGAGATTTGGCTAGCCTTTCCAACTGTGACCCGCTTCGTCCACGCTCGAGGCGGCTCGGGGGCGACTCATCCAAACCCTAGCGAGCCATCGCCAGATCAAATCCACCGTGCCGCCACCGGAAGACGTTGCCGGGCGAACCCCATGCGGCCGACGGCGGTGGCGGGGCTTCTCCTTGCGGCTGCCCTCGGTCCGTGGGCGACGTTCTCAACGGGATCAGGCGATGCTTCGGGCGTGCGTGTGCCTCACGTCAACCGGGCGACAGCGTTGCTCGGCAAGGGGTGGTGGGGCGCGGCTGTTGTGCTCCATGTGCGGACATGCCGGGCGTGGCCAACGGGACGGGCGTTGGCCAGGGTGACTGTGTGTGTGGCGTGCCTGATGGGCGCGTATTCTGACCTTTGGCAGCGATCAAGAATGGCGGATGGGTCATCGAGCATTGCTCCGGTGGCCTCGCCTATTTCCGTCGGCGCGCTGGATAAGACGCCTTAGTTCATGGTGGTTGATGCGAAGGGGAGGGTGTGAGGGGAGTTGGGGAAACCCTATCTCAGCTTGGTGCCAGGAGTGGTGACGACGACGCTTCAGGGCGCCGTAATCCTTGTTGAAGGCGCCGCTACATTGCTCCCTTCCTCCCCTCGTGGTCTTTACTCCGGGAAAATCCTTGCTCCCTTTGTGGGATGGATGATGGTGGTGATTTCTTCGTCGTTAACCTTCTTGGAGACATTGTCTAGGAGCTGACTTGATCGCCAGGGCTCGAGGAAGCTTGTTCAGCGTTGCTCCGGAGTAAGATCTATGGACGGGACTTGATGCAGAGGACATGGATGTGCAACAGTGGCGGTGGATTTATGGCCAGGCAGGCAGTCTCTGGTTGTGAGACATCGGTGGCCACGATCCCATCTGCCAGCTGCGTCATGGTATGGCGGTTCTCCGCTCGGGTGCATAGGCGAAGGTGTGGTTCTGCACTGCTAGGTGATTGCCGAGACGGGGCCAGAATCTTGGACCTTGAAATCCGGCGGCAACGACAATTTTGTTTTGCTGCCTGATTCTGCCGCCATGGACAAGGATGGTGCGAGACTGTTGAAGCGTCCCCATTTGGGGTTTGACGGTGTCGGTGACTATCCTCCCTTGATCTCTGTTGCAAAGTGTGACGGTGACCTTCATTGTTCGGAGTTTGTTGGCGGCAAGTGGCTCTTGTCGCGGTTTGACTGTCTATTTGTGCGGGCATGGTTTTCACTTGCTTGGCGCCTCACATCAAGACCGAACTATGCCTGTAGTTGCTTGGGTCTTGGAAAGTGGTGACCACATCACAACTGATGTCAAGTGATGAGTGGTGCCAATATGGTTGTTGTTGTAGACTGTTGATCATTATTTTGATCGCTTTGGAGTTTTTTTCTTTTTGCTGCACTACGGCATAGCTTCGGTCATGTTTGACTTTGCAAGTTGCCGGTGTGATTTGTCTGTGCATGTGTGTTGGTGTTGGCTATGTGCATCCTAGCTATGCAGAGGCCGGGTGTGTACTCACTATGTTTGTATCACTTGATGCTCTATTTTGAGTTAATAAAATCCACCCTTTGTCGAGAAAACTGTGACCCTACATTTCCTTTTGACAACGAAACGTTTCGACAATGCCCTTTTATTGTGGTTTTTTTAAATGAGGCAAAAGATGTGCCATTTTCATTGATCAGAAGAAGAGAGTTGCCTGGTTAACTAGAGGAAAACCGGACAAAAACCTACGCGGATGACCAGGCCACAAACGCCAAAAAGTCGACCGAGGCATGAAGGACAATGCAGCTCCGATTTTGCTAACGAGTTTCACGAAGAAAGTTGCAAGCCTCGCACTGACCTAGTCCAGCACAACATCCAGAGAGCACCACCCGCTAAAAACCTCCCTCATGGAGTCATCATTGCCGCAGTGGCCCCGCCACCGCAACTTCGACTTCTCTGTCACATCAACATAGACGCACCGGACTGTCGGCATCAGAAGGACATGCCGCGACTAGGCTCTCCTCGTCACCATAGTCATTGCCACACACGTCGCAGCGCCATACCAACCTCATACCTGCCGACCATGATGATGTGCTCGTCCAGCCCTTAGGGAAGTGCGTAGGAGACCATGACCTTCAAGGCGACGCCCCCAAGGGGGGAGCGACATCGTCACCCGACTCACATGGAATCTTGAGCTTTCACATGAAGGACATGGCTCGGGGTGGAGGAGGGGGAGAGCTCCACAACAATCCTCCAGGGAGGAGAACGACGCCCACTGGCGACGTGTCATCGGCACCAAAAAAGCTGGGTAGATTCTCATCTGAAGCATCCCAATCCCCTCCAACCCTCGCAGCCGGTGACCTAGAAGAGCCACAGGCCCGCACGCCCGCTGGACCGCGCACCTCAAGCTTGGAGACGGCGCCATCTCACGCAAGAGCAACCACCTTGCCGCCGGCTGCTACTTCTTGAGCTTGCGTTGGTTTTTACCTTGAAGAGGAAAGAGTGACGCAGCAAAGTAGAGTAAGTATTTCCCTCAGTTTGAGAACCAAGGTATCAATCCAGTAGAAGACAACGCACAAATCACCGAATACCTGCACAAACAATCAAACAACTTGCACCCAACGCGAAAAAGGGGTTGTCAATCTGAGGGAGTCCTGGATTAAGGGGTCCTCGGGTGTCCGGACTGTGTAGTATGGGCGGGACTGATGTGCCGTGAAGATACAAGGTAGAAGGCCTTCCCCTCGTGTCCGGATAGGACTCTCCTTTGCGTGGATGGCAGGATTGGTGTGCGGATGTATAGTTTCCTTCTTCTGTAAACCGACTCTGTACAACCCTAGGCTCTTCCGGTGTCTATATAAACTGGAGGGGTTCGTCCATAGAGGCAATCAGAATACATATAGGCTAGACATCTAGGGTTTAGCCATTACGATCTCGAGGTAGATCAACTCTTGTAACCCCTATACTCATCAAAGTCAATCAAGAAGGAAGTAGGGTTTTACCTCCATTAAGAGGGCCCAAACCTGGGTAAATATCCTATCCTCCTTGTCTCATGTTACCTTTGATCCTCAGATGCACAGTTCGGGACTCCCTACCCGAGATCGGTCGGTTTTGACACCGACATTGGTGCTTTCTGTTGGGGAACGTATTATTTCAAAAAAAATCCTACGATCACGCAAGATCTATCTAGGAGAAGCATAGCAACGAGCGGGGAGAGTGTGTCCATGTACCCTCGTAGACCGAAAGCGGAAGCGTTTTATCAACGCGGTTGATGTAGTCGTACGTCTTCATGATTCGACCGATCCTAGCACTGGAGGTACGGCACCTCCGTGTTCAGCGCACGTTCAGTTTGGTGACGTCCCTTGTACTCTTGATCCAGTTGAGGCCGAAGGAGAGTTTCGTCAGCACGACAGCGTGGCGATGGTGATGATGAAGTTACCGGCGCAGGGCTTCGCCTAAGCACTACGACGATATGACCGAGGTGTGTAGCTATAGAGGGGGGCACCGCACATGGCTAAAAGATCAACTTGTGTGTCTATGGGGTGCCCCTTGGCCACGTATATAAAGGAGGGGAGGGAAGAGGTGGCCGGCCCAAGGGGGTGAGGGAGTCCTGGAGTAAGGGTTCCTCGGACAGCCGGACTATATATGTGGGCTGGACTGTTGGATTATGAAGATACAAGATAGAAGACTTCATCCCGTAACCGGATGGGACTCTCCTTTGCGTGGAAGGCAAGCTTGGCGATTCGGATATGTAGATTCCTTTCTCTATAACCGACTTTGTGTAACCCTAGCCCCCTCCGGTGTCTATATAAACTGGAGGGTTTAGTCTATAGAAACAACAATCATAATCTCATAGGCTAAACTTCTAGGGTTTAGCCATTACGATCTCGTGGTAGATCAACTCTTGTAATACTCATATTCATCAAGATCAATCAAGAAGTAAGTAGGGTATTACATCCATAGAGAGGGCCCGAACCTGGGTAAACATTGTGTCCCCTGCCTCCTGTTACCATTAGCCTTAGACGCACAGTTTGGGACCCCCTACCCGAGATCCGCCGGTTTTGACACCGACAATGGTGCTTTCATTGAGAGTTCCGCTGTGACGTCGAAGATAGGCTTGATGGTTCGCCTTGTTATCAAGGACAACATCACCTCCAGGGGAGCCCTGGCCTCAGGCCAAACCCTTCGGCTGGGCGGCTTAACCATCGCCGCCCGTTCAGCCGTCGGGCCGACGATGACTTCTCGGGTCATCGAAAATCGCCTCCGCGCCAGCTCAGAATACTCCGAACAGATGGATCTGATGGAGTTGTTGTCTTTAAACAAACTCCTGGATTGCATCGCCGCCTTGGGAGTCGCTACAGACTATGATCGGATTGGGCTTAAACCCGACCAGAGAGAAATTGAATCTCCGCCGATTACCCATCAAATAGTGGTAGTGGAGGAGCAACGCGACAACTATTCCTCTATATTGAGGACGAACTATGTTCGGAATTCCGAGCTCGCAGAGCCGGATACCCGCCCGCGGGCGGACACGCCCCGTATTCCGAACCTAGAGTCGGACTGTGAGCCTGAAAAATTGGTTGATATTCCAGAGCCCAAGCTATTAAACTCAGAAATTTCTCAAACTCTGGATTCCAGATTGGGTCAGGGTTCGGACTTAAATCCACCCGCCTACCCAGATACAAGCGATCTTACCCGCATCAGACAGCAGTACCAGGAAACGGTCCATCACTTTTGGGCCAAATTCCTCCTTGTCAAAGACAAGATCAAAGACTGCCACGATGAAGACGCAATCTCATTATTCTGCAAAAATTGCACGAATGAGGGAATCCTCAATGCAATCAACCGCCATCACGTATCATACTTCGTTGACTTAGCAACAATAGTACAGAAGTACTGCACAATGGAAAGCGCCTGGCAATCTCAGGCAGCCTCTTGGGAGCCACCGGTTTCCACTAAACCCCTCATCCGGACAAAAAGGGTGCACCCTCGTCGGTCGCCTGATCCAATAACAAAAAAATTAAAGCCCGTTACGGGGCGCGGAACCGTTCTGGAGGGACGGCTCGATAGGCCATGCAAAATACACACAACACCGGATACCGTACCAATCCATATCCTTAGAGCATGTTCGATACTCCGGCAGGTGGCCAAGAGCAGCGACGATATCCTCACCAAAAATACCGCAGAGCAACATCCCATAGAAGACAACAACCCTACGGTATTGACAGTCTTTGGGACTTTCGCCTCAAACAATGGGCGCAAAAGGGCACTCCGCAGCCTCGCTGAAGTCTGCCAAGTTGCAGCAATAAACCCCTGGAACGACACGGCCATAACTTTCAATGCCAGTGATGAACCAAAATTCAGAACAGTCCGGGCACCAGCCGCATTGGTCCTCAGTCCAATTGTGGACGGCTTTCGGCTTACCAAAGTGCTCATGGATGGTGGCAGCGGACTAAACCTCATTTACAAGGAAACTCTCAACAAAATGGAAATAGACAGGAGACGCATTGAGCAAAGTAGCACGACCTTTCGAGGAATTATTCCCAGTCGGGAGGCGCGATGTGTGGGAAAATCACACTCGATGTGGTATTCGGCACGCCGGAGAATTATCGGTCCGAAGAGACAACCTTTCAAGTGGCCCCTTTTAACAGTGGATATCACGCCCTTTTAGGGCGAGATACATTTGCAAGCTTCCAAGCTATACCCCATTACGGGTACATGAATCTCAAGATGCCCGGGCCTAATGGAATCATCACTCTTGCCAGTGATCCGGACACAGCACTCCGCACCGAAATCAAAATTGCCGCCTTGGCCCTCGAGGCATTGTCTGAAGCCCTCGCGGCCGAAGAATTAACCGCATTGTGCTCCACGGTGGATAGGGATGACGTGATCCTCGATAAGCGATCCAAATCCACCTCCTTTAAACAAGCAGATGAAATAGTCAAATTCTAGGCCCACCCAACGGACTCCACGAAGACAGCATCCATCAGGGCATAACTGGACCCCACGGTGGACGCAGCACTGCGGGCGTTCCTACGCGAAAACTGGGACATATTTGCCTGGCACCCTTCTGATATGCCAGGGATCCCATGCAGGCTGTGTAACGACCAAATCTCGAAGGATTTGAGTCTCTGTGCTTACCATGCTAGTCCCTGGATCGAACTCGCTAGCACACACAGTATAGATGAATACCAGAATAGCAAGTGCATCATTTATTACATCGTATGATCCAGAATATATAAAATAAAACAATCTGCATAGCACTTGGCTAGCTTTATTCAATCAAACAGCGGAAAGTAGCAGAAAATAACGATGAGTCCCATCATAGCCCACTGGCGATGCTGAGTGCAGACTCGCGACCCTAACGGTACCTTACTCTTCGTCTAAATATCCTGCAACATGAGACGTTGCAGCCATATAGGTCAATACTTTGAATGTATTGGCAAGTTACACAGGAGTAATAATAGCAGACCTGCATGTATATGCATAGTACAACAAAAGGAAGGCTTGAGGGTTTGTTTTGCAGAAAGCTGATTTTGTCCTCATAACTACCTAATAGTCAAATTTTTATTTAGTTCTTTTATTACTACAATTATATACACAAGGTTGAGTTGGCAAATACAACTCCAACCTACCCTTTATTAAGTTGCCCACAAATATTATTAAGTGTCACATCTGTCAAAATCATCCAACAACTATAATGGCATAGTGGCTCAAATTTACCCATAACCGGGGGTACGGCTAATCATGATTTAATACTCTGCAGAGTTTAGTATGCTTTACCCACTGGACCCAATCCGAAGATTGAGACGAAGTCTTTCAGAAGAGGTTCCCTTACCCACCTGACGGCCACATCCCACCTACATACGCTACATCTGTCGACACAGTCTAGGCAAGGGTTCCAACAACTGATCAACTAAGCCAGAGCCCATATAGCCAGTGGCCGCACATGGAAGCTACTAGTCACTAAGTCTGTCTGATCTTTTTGAACCTACGCGACATTCCACTTAGGGTGCACTCCCATGGGCACATGGCCTTAGAAAAGGTGCAAGACCCCATGATGCCTTCCCTCAACACCAAGCAATACCACTTCCGCCCAGAGGTGAATTAAATCCTTAATTACTACTCAATTTAGTTAAATATGTAATCCTCACATAAACTCAATGTATACACGAACCACCCCCGTCTACAAAGCATAGCAAACTACAACTACCACGATTTGCAAAAGACGGGAAGATAGCTCAACTGCATATAACAAAATAATATAGTAATCCTATACATGCAGATATTTATAGTGTGATATAACTACATGCATAGAAAACAATAGGTAAAGGATGATCAACATGTAACTTGCCTTTTGGTTCTGGTTCAGAAAGTCACACTCCTGACAATAGTTCGCGTCGCACTCCGGACAATCTACACGTTTCACACAATTCACCAACTCAATCACCGAAACTCAAATAACGCCAAAATAAAACCAACATCAAGAAAATCATTTTAAAAACCCAACAACAGAAGCATAACAGCACCTAAATTGCACTATGGTCATAATGCAAAAAGAATCACTCGAAAATGATTTGAGAGTTATGGCCTCTGGAAGGTTTAATTCAAATTCAAACAAATTCAAATTTGAATAGTGCAAACATGTGCAAAGTTGGTATTGTGATAAGGTGCCGATTTTTGTGAGTGCACAGGAAAAAGAATTACCTAAATATAGTATATATGATAAAAGATATAGCTACCAGAAGTTTTGGTGAAAATCCGAGAAAAACAAAAGACAGCGGAAAACTCCTGCACTGTTCATGTCGGCTACTGCGGCAACTCCTGTAGAAGGCGCCACGTGGCCACACTTGATTGGCTGAGAACTCATGCGCGTGCGTGTGCTTACCAAAACAGAGAAACGGCAGCGGCGGTCGGGCGGCGGCGGCGGCTCTCTGGCGACCCTCTGGCGGAGGCGAAGTGATGGGAGGGTGCGGCGGTGAGTAGCGGAGGTGGTGGTGGTGTTCAACGGCAAGGGGGCTCCCTCGAGCGGCAGTGGCGAGCTCCTTAACTCCGGCGAAGTCGGGCATCGGTGGCGGCGTTGTTCCTCTCTCTCTGCTGTGGTTCCGGCCACGAGAAGATGTCAGGCGAGTGCAGCATTGAGAGGGGGAGGTTGTGGTGGTGTTCCACGGCGGCGTTGCTCCCTTTGTAGGCGACGCCGACGAGCTGAAACACGGCATGCTCCGGCGGCGGCGGGTCGGCCTGCTTCTCTCGCTCTGCAGCGAGTTGGGCAAGCCCAGAGTGTCAGACGTGTGCACAACAAGGAGAGGGTTCGAACGGAGTAGGTGGTGTGGCTCTACAGGTCCTTACGGCAGCGGCAACGACCGGCGAACGGCGGCGGTCTCGAGCTCCTCCGGCGAGATCCGTTTCGCCCTAGCTCATGCTTGTGGCAACAGGAGACGGGAAATGTATGCGGTAGGGTTCCTCGAGGATCTGTCCTCGCGTGCGGCGTCCTTGGAGGGCACGGTATCAACCAGAGGCTGGACTCGACTCGAGCTCGCGCTCGGTTGCGCGTGTGGCGCAACGGGGCTGTGTCCGGCTCGGGAGGGACGAACAGGGGCGCGAGTGGGTCCCACTGTCAGCGGCTGGAGCGATGCGGGTCGGGCGAGCGGCGTACCGCTTCGCTGCGACTTAGGTGGGCTGCGGCCGTGCGGGGACTGGGCCGCGGGCAGTGCAAGCTGGCTGGCTGGACTGGCTGACCGGTCGGCTGGTGTTTTTTTACACACAACTACAGAAACACAAATAACTAAAATAAAATAACCACAATAAAAACTAAACAAAAATATAGAGACACACAGTAAAACATATACTACTAATATAAACTACAGGAACACTAGTTCCTCACCTAATGCAATTTTGGAAAATTATTTTTATGCAACAGGCCACACATAACAGCAACAAAATAGTCAAATAAAATACTTTGGAGACTAATAAAAATACCAGAACATAACAGATGAACTGGAAAATAATATTCTTGACATTATGAACATTTTTAAGCAGGGGAGAAGTCATGTTATCTCCACTCCAATAAATTGGCTTTAGTTTCATAATGAAAAGAATATTGTAGCAGAGCAAATAATGCATGGAAAATATGATATGCATTTGTATGATCTGATAACATCCTAATTTTGGAAAATTGGGATGTTACAAACCTACCCCCCTTAATCTCGCCCTCGAGATTCGGGCTGGCTAGCGAATAGGTGTGGGTAATCCTGCTTGAGATCTTCCTCTTGTTCCCAGGTAGCTTCCTCCTTTGTATGATGATCCCACTAAACCTTGCATAACTTGATTGTCTTGGTGCGAGTAACTCTCTCTGCTATCTACAGAATCTTAACAGGCTTCTCCTCATATGTCAAATCACTCTCCAACTGAATTGCCTCAAGTGGAACTGTGTCCCTCAATGGAACATCCATCATCTCTGCATGACACTTCTTCAACTAAGATACATGAAACACATCGTGAACTCCTGATAAGGATTCTGGCAACTCCAGCTGATAAGCTACCTCTCCTCTATGCTCCAATACCGTGTAAGGCCCCACAAAACGTGGTGCTAACTTTCCCTTGATTCCAAACCTCTTAATTCCACGAAGTGGTGAAACTCTAAGATATGCACGGTCTCCTACCTCATATGTCACCTCCTTACGTTTTGCATCTGCATAACTCTTCTGTCTTGACTGTGCTATCTTCAGCCTATCACGAATCAACTTGACCTTCTCCTCAGCATCTCTGATCAAGTCTGGTCCAAAGAACTGACGCTCTCCAACCACATCCCACATCAACGGTGTCCTGCACTTTCTGCCATACAATACCTCAAATGGTGCCATCTTCAGACTAGCCTGATAACTGTTATTATATGAGAACTCTGCATAAGGTAAATTATCATCCCAACTGGACCCATAGTCCAAAGCACAAGCTCTCAACATATCCTCCAAAATCTGATTTACCCTCTCTGTCTGCCCATCTGTCTGTGGATGGAAAGCTGTACTGAACTCCAGCCTGGTGCCCAAGGATTCATGCAACTGGCACCAAAACTTAGATGTGAACTGAGTACCTCTATCAGACACTACCTTCCTTGGAACTCCATGCAGACAAACAATTTTAGACATATAAATCTTTGCTAGCTGAGCACTGGTATAAGTAGTCTTTACCGGGATGAAGTGAGCAACTTTAGTCAAACGATCAACAACCACCCAAATAGAATCATAACCTGACCGAGTCCTGGGTAGACCTGTAATGAAATCCATACCAATCTCATCCCACTTCCAATCAGGTATAGGCAATGGCTGTAACAAACCTGCTGGTCTCTGATGTTCTGCTTTAACTCTCTGGCACACGTCACATGTTGCAATATATCCAGCAATTTCCCTCTTCAGGCTAGGCCACCAAAATCTTTCCCTCAAATCCAAATACATCTTAGTATTACCTGGATGAATAGAATAAGGTGAATCATGCGCCTCCTGAAGAATCAACTTCCTAATATCTGCATCTTGAGGTACACAAATATGCTTCTCAAACCATATGGCCCCATATTCATCCTCATGGAAACCTTCTGCCTTACCTTTAACCATGTTCTCTTTTATCTCAGCAATCTCCTTATCACCCTTTTGAGCTTCTCTAATCCTGTCAAGCAAAGTAGGCTTTACCTCAAGTGTTGCCAAATATCCCTTAGGAACCAGCTCCAACCTGAGATTCTTGAATTGTTCACATAACTCGGGTGGCATATTATCAATATTAATTGCATTAGCATGGCTCCTACGACTCAATGCATCAGCAACAACATTAGCCTTACCAGGATGATACTGCACATTCAAATCATAATCCTTAATAAGCTCCAACCATCTCCTTTGCCTGAGGTTCAAATCCTTCTGAGTAAAAATATACTTCAAGCTCTTATGATCAGTAAATATATCACAATGATTACCAATAAGGTATGGCCTCCAAGTTTTCAATGCATGCACAATTGAGGCTAACTCCAAATCATGTGTAGGATAATTATGCTCATGATTCTTAAGCTGACGTGAAGGACATGAAACAACTTTACCTTCCTGCATCAAAACACTCCCAAGTCCTTGACGAGAAGCATCACAATATACCTGGAAGTCCTTATGTATATCTGGCAGAGTTAAGACTGGTGTTGTAACCAAACGCTGCTTCAATTCCTGAAAGCTAGCTTCACATTCATCAGTCCAAACAAATTTCATCTCCTTCTTCAACAATTTAGTCATAGGCTTTGCAATCTTGGAAAAGTTCTCAATAAACCTCCTGTAATAACCTGCAAGGCCCAAAAAGCTGCAGATATCTCCAACTGACTTGGGTGTCTCCCACTCTGTAACTGCAGCAACCTTAGATGGATCAACTGCAACTCCATTACCTGACACAACATGTCCAAGGAATGCTACCTCATCCAGCCAAAACTCACATTTGCTGAATTTGGCATACAGTTGATGTTCCCTTAATTTCTCCAATACCAAACGCAGATGCACCTCATGCTCTTGCTTATTCTTGGAGAACACCAATATATCATCAATGAAAACAACCACAAATTTATCCAAGAACTCCATAAACACCTTGTTCATCATATTCATAAAGTATGCAGGAGCGTTAGTCAATCCAAATGACATAACAGTATATTCATACAACCCATACCTCGTGGTAAAAGCAGTCTTTGGAATATCTTGCTCACGAATCTTTAATTGATGATAAAACCAGAACGAAGATCAATCTTAGAAAACATAGTAGGTCCCTCCAACTGGTCAAATAGATCATTTATCATAGGCAAATGATACTTATTCTTAATGGTTACCTCATTCAAAGAACGATAATCAACACACATCCTCAAAGTTCCATCCTTCTTCACCACAAACAAAACTGGAGCTCCCCAAGGTGATGAACTTGGGCGAATAAATCCCTGTGCCTGCAATTCTCTTATCCGCTTCTTCAATTCCTCCAACTCTTGGGGAGGCATTCTATACGGTCTCTTTGCAATAGGTTCAGTGCCTGGTATTAGGAAACTAAATATCTCTATCTGGTGGCATACCTGGAAACTCCTCTGGAAACACATCTGGATAATCCCTCACAACTGGCACCTTTTCCAGGCTACCCCCCTTAAGAGAGTTCACCTGCACCTGATTATGCTTATACTTACACACATATTTGATCCTCTTCCCTCCTGGTGCATTGAGAGTAATAGATCGACTGGCACAATCAATACGACATTTATATAACTGCAACCAATCCATGCCCAAAATAATATCCAGACCTTGTGACTTCCATATAATCAAATCTGTTGGAAACTCATGCTTCCCAATAGACAAAGTCAACTAATGACAACCAACACCTGCTATCATCTCAGCTCCTGGGGAACTCACTCTAATAGGCATACTAAGGGTTTTGGTTGGCAAACCATGTTTATCAACAAATACCCTCGAAATAAATGAATGCAATGCACCAGTATCAAAAAGAACAAGCGTAGGTACTGAATTAATCAAGAACTTACCAATCACTGCATCAGGTTCATTATAGACGTCCTCAACATTAACATGGTTGACATGAGCCTTCTAGAAGGGGTTTGGCTTGCTAGATCCTGAGTTCTTCGCCCCCGGGCAATCTGTGGCATAGTGCCCCATAGCCTTACACCGTAAGCACTACACCTGACTCAAAACCCTTGGCGCACGTGTAATCTGTGGCATAGTTCTTTTATTACTACAATTATATACACAAGGTTGAGTTGGCAAAATCAACTCCAACCTACCCTTTATTAAGTTGCCCACAAATATTATTAAGTGTCACATCTGTCAAGATCATCCAACAACTGTAATGGCATAGTGGCTCAAATTTACCCATAACCGGGGGCACGGCTAATCATGATTAGTTTTAATACTTTGCAGAGTTTAGTATGCTTTACCCACTGGACCCAATCCGAAGATTGAGTCGAAGTCTTTCAGAAGAGGTTCCCTTAACCACCTGATGGCCACATCCCACCTACATACGCTACATCTATCGACACAGTCTGGGCAAGGGTTCCAACAACTGATCAACTAAGCCAGAGCCCATATAGCTAGTGGCCGCACATGGAAGCTACTAGTCACTAAGTCTGTCTGATCTTTTTGAACCTGCGCGGCATTCCACTTAGGGTGCACTCTCATTGGCGCATGGCCTTAGAAAAGGTGCAAGACCCCATGATGCCTTCCCTCAACACCAAGCAATACCACTTCCGCCCAGAGGTGAATTAAATCCTTAATTACTACTCAATTTAGTTAAATATGTAATCCTCACATAAACTCAATGTATACACGAACCAAGTATAGCAAACTACAACTACCACGATTTGCAAAAGACGGGAAGATAGCTCAACTGCATATAGCAAAATAATTTAGTAATCCTATACATGCAGATATTTATAGTGTGATCTAACTACATGCATAGAAAACAATAGGTAAAGGATGATCAACATGTAACTTGCCTTGGTTCTGGTTCAGAAAGTCACACTCCTGACAATAGTTCGCGTCGCACTCCGGACAATCTACACGTTTCACACAATTCAACAAATCAATCACTGAAACTCAAATAAAGCCAAAATAAAACCAACATCAAGAAAATCATTTCAAAAACCCAACAACAGAAGCATAACAGCACCTAAATTGCACTACGGTCATAACGCAAAAAGAATCACTCGAATCCGATAAATGGTTTGAGAGTTATGGCCTCCGGAAGGTTTAATTCAAATTCAAACGAATTCAAATTTGAACAGTGCAAACATGTGCAAAGTTGGTATTGTGATAAGGTGCCGATTTTTTTGAGTGCACAGGAAAAAGAATTACCTAAATATAGTATATATGCTAAAAGATATAGCTACCAGAAGTTTTGGTGAAAATCCGAGAAAAATAAAAGACAGCTGAAAACTCCTGCACTGTTCATGTCGGCTACTGCGGCAACTCCTGTAGCAGGCGCCACATGGCCACACTTGATTGGCTGAGAACTCCTGCGCGTGCGTGTGCTTACCAGAACAGAGAAACGGCGGCGACGGTCGGGCGGCGGCAGCGGCTCTCCGGTGAGTCTCTAGCGGACGCGAAGTGACGGCTGGGTGCGGTGGTGAGTAGCGGAGGTGGTGGTGGTGTTCAACGGCACGGGGGCTCCCTCGAGCGGCAGTGGCGAGCTCCTGAACTCCGGCGAAGTCGGGCGTCGGTGGCGGCGTCGTTCCTCTCTCTTTGCTGCAGTTCCGGCCATGAAAAGATGTCAGGCGAGTGCGGCGTTGAGAGGGGGAGGTGGTGGTGGTGTTCCACGGCGGCGTTGCTCCCTCTGTAGGCGACGACGACGAGGTGAAACACGGCGTGCTCCGGCGCCGGTGGGTCGGCCTGCTTCTCTCGCTCTGCAGCGAGTTGGGCAAACCCAGAGTGTCAGACGTGTGCACAACAGGGAGAGGAGTCGAACGCTTCGGCGAGATCCGTTTCACCCTAGCTCACGCTTGCGGCAACAGGAGACGGGAAAGGTATGCAGTAGGGTTCCTCGAGGATCTGTCCTCGCGTGCGGCGTCCTTGGAGGGCACGGGATCGACCAGAGGCTGGACTCAACTCGAGCTCACGCTCGGTTGCGCGTGCGGCACAACGGGGCTGTGTCCGGCTCGGGAGGGACGAACAGGGGCGCGAGTGGGTCCCGCTGTCAGCGGCTGGAGCGATGCGGGTCGGGCGAGCGGCGTACCACTTCGCTGCGGCTTAGGTGGGCTGCGGCCGTGCGGCGGCTGGGCCGCGGGCAGTGCAGGCTGGCTGGCCGGCCGGCTGGTGTTTTCTTACACACAACTACAGAAACACAAATAACTAAAATAAAATAACCACAATAAAAACTAAACAAAAATACAGAGACACACAGTAAAACATATACTACTAATATAAACTACAGGAACACTGGTTCCTCACCTAATGCAATTTTGGAAAATTATTTTTATGCAACAGGCCACACAGAACAACAACAAAACATTCAAATAAAATACTTTGGAGACTAATAAAAATACCAGAACATAACAGATGAACTGGAAAATAATATTCTTGACATTATGAACATTTTTAAACCGGGGAGAAGTCATGTTATCTCCACTCCAATAAATTGCCTTTAGTTGCATAATGAAAAGAATATTGCAGAAGAGAAAATAATGCATGGAAAATATGATATGCATTTGTATGATCTAATAACATCCTAATTTAGGAAAATTGGGATGTTACAGGCTGGCCGAACACAGCCAAAACATACTGAAGGGATATAAGTCGGTGAAGCAAACATTACGGCGCTTCTCCAAACCTAAACGACAAGCCATGGGAGAGGAGCTAGCCAAGTTACTCGAGGACGGATTCATCAGAGAGATAAAACACCCGGACTAGCTAGCAAACCTGGTAATGGTACTAAAGAAGGACAAATCCTGGCGCCTTGTGTCGATTTCAAAGACCTTAACAAGGCCTGCCCTATGGATCCCTTTCCCCTCCCCTTCATCGATTAGATTACCGATGCTACTATTGGACATGACTCACTATGTTTCCTTGACGCATACTCCGGATACCATCAAATCAAGATGAAGGAGTCCGATCAGGCCGCAACAGCATTTATCACCCCATACGGGCCTTTCTGCTTCAACACCAAGCCTTTCGGGCACAAAAACGCCGGTGCCACCTATCAACGCATGATTCAAACATGCATGGAGAAACAAATCGGCGAGATAGTTGAAGCATACGTGAATGATGTAGTCATCAAAACTAGGCATGTCGAGTCTTTAATAGATGATCTGCGTCTCACATTCGACAACCTCTGAACATATGACATCAAACTCAATCCGGAAAAGTGTGTTTTTGGCGTTCCCGCTAGAAAGCTTCTGGGCTTCATCGTTTCCAATAGAGGAATTGAGGCAAACCCAGCTAAAATCCGAGCCTTGTCATAGTTGGCTACGCCAACAGGCCTCAAACAAGTCCAAAAACTACCCACATGTGTGGCAGCTTTAAGCCGCTTTATCTCCAGACTAGGAGAAAAGGCATTGCCACTCTATCGCCTTCTCCGACGCACCGATCACTTTGAGTGGACGGACGCGGCAATGGCCGGATTGGAAGAAATAAAGGCTCTTCTAGCAAGCAACCCAATCCTGGCCGCACCAAACGTCGGTGAACCCATGTTATTATACATATTGGCCACACACCAAGTCGTGAGTGCGGTGCTCGTCGTCGAACGAGAGGAGGACGGACACAAATTCCCGCTTCAGAAGCCGGTATACTACGTATCCACTGTCCTCACACCATGCAAATCCCGGTACCCACATTACCAAAAAATAGCATACGCGGTCTTCATGGCATCCCTGAAGCTACGGAACTACTTTCAAGAATGCTCCATAACGGTGTCCTCCGAGGTACCACTCAACGACATAATAAATAACTGCGACGCCACGGGCCGGATTGCCAAGTGGGCCATTGAGATCCTCCCATTTGACATTACATATAAACCACAGTGGTCTATTAAATCTCAAGTACTCGCTGACTTCGTCGCCGAATGAACAGAGGTCGGAATCCCTAAAGAGTATGGCACATATTCCAACTGAATCATGCACTTCGACGGCTCCAAAATGCTGGTAGGCCTAGGGGCAGGCGTTGTCCTAACATCCCCTACTAGAGATACTGTTGAGTACGTCCTACAAATATTATTCACGGACTCCAACAATGCAGCCGAATACGAAGCCTTATTGCATGGTCTTCGGATGCCCGTCTCCATGGGCATACAATGCCTGGAAGTGTGCGGGGATTCAAACCTCGCAATATCTCAAATAAATGGAGATTTCGATGCCAAAGATCCGAAAATGGCGGCTTACCATAATGCCTTTCTCAAAATGTCGGCTCGGTTCGAGGGGCTCGAGTTTCACCATGTGGCTCGAGAAAGTAATCAAGCGGTGGATGTCCTTGCTCGCATCGGTGCCAAGCGCGACCCCATCCCACCTAACATCTTTCTGGAAAGGCTTTTCAAGCCATCCATGATGTGTCAAGCGGAGAGCGGCAACACTAATACGGATCCGAATAGAACCCCAGATTCCGAACACACCGACATCATCGGAGGCTCAGCCACCGAAATTACAACATCGCCATCTCATCATGGCAGTCATCGCCCCATGGACCGAACCATTGTTGGCCTACCTTAATAGCTGAGAGATTCCTGAGGATCAGAACGAGGCACGCTGCATTGTGCGGCGCTCTAAAGCCTACAAGGTTCACGAGGGAGAACTCTACAAGAAAAGCGCTACCGGAGTACTTCAAAGATGTATCTCCGAGGAAGAAGGGCGGCAACTCTTGGCTGAAATTCATGCCGGTCTCGGCGGTCACCACGCCGCGGCTCGGGCCCTTGTAAGCAAGGCCTTCCGTACAGGTTTCTACTGGCCAACGGCCCGAGCATACACACATGACCTTGTCCAACATTGCCTCGGATGCCAACTTTTCGCCAATCAGCAAAGCCACATGCCACCCACCGCTCTACAAACAATCCCCGTTACCTGGCCTTTTGCGGTCTGGGGGCTTGATATGGTTGGACCCCTTAAAGGAGGAAGCCATAAGAAAAAATATTTGTTGGTCATGGTTGATAAATTCACTAAGTGGATAGAGGCCAAACCAGTTAAAACGGCCGAAGCCGGGCCAGTGATAGACTTTATATCCAGTGTTGTGCACCGTTATGGTGTTCCACACAGCATCATCACTGACAACGGCTCCAATTTCATAGCCGATGAGGTGAAAGCCTGGTGTGCTAATCTGGGCATCAAGCTCGACTACGCCTCCGTATACCACCCACAAACTAACGGTCAAGTTGAACGAGATAATGGTCTTATTATGAGCGGCATCAAACCCAGATTAGTGCGATCTTTGAAAGAATCAGACAAGCACTGGGTGGAGGAGCTTGACTCCGTGCTCTGGGGGCTGCGGACCACGCCAAATCGTTCTACTGGATATACACCTTTCTTCATGGTGTACGGCGCAGAGGCTGTGTTACCCTGCGACATTATTCATGACTCAGCTCGAGTGCGCATGTATGAAGAGAGAGAAGCTGAGTTGGATCAGCAGGAAAGATCAGATGTCCTGGAGGAGGAGCACGATGTTGTAAAAGCTCGTTCCGCATTCTATCAACAACAGGCCCACAGATATCAAAGCAGAGAAGTACGTGCCAAGACTTATAATGTTGGCGAACTCGTTCTGTGCTTGCCGGAGAAGAAAAAGGAGAAACTCAAGCCCAAGTGGGAGGGTCCCTTCATCATTGACGAAGTACTCACCGGAGGAGCGTACCGCCTGCGGGATGCGTCAGACCATCGCCTAGAGCCGTACCCGTGGAACGCGGCCAGACTCCGAAGATTGTATGCCTAGCGCCGGACTCTTCGTTCGTCTCCTTTACCCCTTTTTGTTTCTAGTATTTATTTTCCTCTCTTTTCACATTTTCCCCTTTTAAGCCTTAAAACTTTTGTGCAGCTAAATTGTGCACCTTCGACGCACACATTCTAAAATATGTATGTCAATTATACCTAGGGGCTTCTCGTATAGAAGCTTATTATTATTATTATTATTATTATTATTATTATTATTCTCAGAGCATCAAGCTCAACACATATGTGTCTTTTCCGTGTATGTACCTTTTCTTCGCCATTATATGCATCGATATGGCTTAAGTTTTGGCCAAGCTGGGTTGCCTGGCTCCTGTGCTTATGCCCTACGTTCTCGTTAGTTCATCTAGGGCATAAAGGGAGCACCTCTGCGATTGTTACTGTCGGGTCATCCGGATGTGTACCTCAGACTGGGTGAAGCCGAAAGCTAGCGTTCTTAAGGGAATATTCGGTCGGCGGACTAAAGATGTTTTTTTACTTGTCACATTATGAACCCCCAGATGTTATGTATGCTGTGGTTTTTTCAAACATGGTTCAGACATGCACATTAATGCATGCTTACCCAGGGAAAGGAACCCTTAACAAAACTATTCTCTCTGGACGATGTTCCTTACGATCAAAATGTAATATAACATAACTAGCCGGATACTTGTCTGTTCAAGCAACTATGACCCCTAAGCCTAGTTTCCACGCATACCCGGTCTACATTACCGAGCGGGTATTCGGAAGCACTCCGCACCTTCGGGTCCAGAAGTTGAAGCGAAAAGGTCTGCCATGACAATTGTTTTTCAGCTAGAGACATAATTTGTCAAATGAAGTACATAGTCACTTAGACTCAAACACTTCTTCCTCTATGCCATCCAACAGGCTATCTAGCCTACAATCCTGTTGGGAATACTTGGCGGCTACTTGTACCTGGTCATATACCAAACTAACGGGAATTACTTCTACATTTGACCCTACGGGTCCGACCCAGGCCATGTGATTTGGGTCGAGCCTGGTATACCGAGTTTTCACCATTGCCCAGGCCTCTCGCACACCTTCCCGGCAGGCCGATATCTTCCATAATCGGAAGCGCCGCCGCGCTCCCTTGAATAGCTGTACAAGCCCCTCCATACTTCCTGGAGGGGAGCCGGATGGCCATAAGGCCTTGGCAATACTTTGCATCGCCTGCCGAGCTCGCTCGTGCATTTGCGACAGCTCTTGTAGTAGATCGCTCGACAATCCGGACACCTCCTCTTCGGGACGGCCCATTAAAATACCTACAGACATAATTATTGTCAGTTTCTTTCCTTGCTGATCTATGTAAAGGTAAGTCCAAACACATACTAAATATGCTGCCTCGCAGCCTCCTATTCTCCTTCATGGAGTCAGCCAGCTGGGCACGCACGTCTTTTAGTTCCACGCCTAGCTCGATGTTGGCATCTTGGAGTTTTTTCTTCTCCACCCTAACCTGTGTCAGTATACGTTCGCCCGCGGCCAGTTGCCTTTGAGCTCTTGGACCTCCCGCTCGTGCGACTTCCGGTGCCTCTTCCAGATGATCCAATGACACTGCCATAAGATTTGCACCTATATTAATACTCCTGGTATATGATCATGTTTTCTCGATAGAGGGGAACATTACCAGATGCCGCCTTCTTGGATTTCTCCAGTTCGGTGCTAGCAGCAGTCAGCTGGGCCTGACACTTTTTCAGCTCTTGAGACAACAGGTTGTTCTTCTTTGTGAGCACCTGGTCATATAACGATCCTTAAATCAGTTGTATCAACTATTTCAAGTCTCGGGGGCTATTGGTATATGATTAACATTTTTGCACAAATGTGTACTTACCTGCATATCTTTCAAATACCGGTATGTGGCTCTGGTAAGCCCATCTCGAGTTGCTCGGATATACGCATCACCCGAATTGAAGGCGTTGAAAGCCTCTTCTGAAAACCCGGGGTCGTGAAGGGCGGCTCGCCAACGCCGATGATTCATGGCGCTCTCCACTTTAGAGTTTGTGACAGATACTTTATCCGAATCCCCCCCAGAGGGACAATCCGGTGTCACTTCCGCGTTAGCCTCAGTCCTTGAGACAGGGTCCGGAATCCGGCTAGTAGAGGCATGACCGGCAGGATCCCCGGACATAGTCCGGTGAATGTTTTTCCTAATAAGACACAACGGATAGTGTCATACTTTAAGATGACAACCATGGAGCATATTTAAAACCATACCTCTTCGATGAAGGCTCGACCATATCTCTATTTGCCTTCCTCTTCGAAGGCCTGCTCGTCATAGGCGCCGCCTTATTGCGCGTCGCCTCAGGTGCAGCGTGGCGCGCCGATCGCCTCCCCTTTAGTGCATAATATAGTGCGGTGGGTAAGGCAAAAGGGGAATTCTCTCAAAGGACAAGTCTACTGATTACTTACATGCGACGCAGGGAGAAGGCCAGGATAGTCAGCAATGATGGCCACTTCGGTGTCGTCATAGCTCGCCTGGTAAAACACCCCTTCCCCGAGCTCCACGAATATAAACAGATCCTCTTCGAATCCGGGGTCAAGGGACCAATTGTGGTCCTCGGGCTGTGGTGCGGGGCTATGGATCTCCCTGGTAATTTTCTGTCATTCCTGTTATAAATGGACGGATTAATATTTATGAAAATGGACTCAGGGAATGAATGGAGTAGAGTAGTGGGATGGAAACTCACCCAGCTAGGAGGATTGTACATGGAAAATCCATCTCTGGGCTTGATGCGGATGAACTCCTCCTTCTCCCCTTTATATAATCAGGACAGTACTTTCTCTAAAGCAGCGGTAGTGTCCGGACCCTTCTGACCTTAGCGGGTGGCATCGTCTTCTCCATTGAAGTGCCACATAGGGTGCAATCGGTATTGGAGTGGCTGAACCCCTCGCATTATGGATATCGCCATAACCTTGACTATTGACAATCCGGATTGAGAAAGCGTCTTTATCTTGCTCATCAATTGATGGACTCCCATGCTATCTTCCTCCCTGAGGCTCCGAGGACGCCAGCTGAGGCGCTTCTTCAATGGAGCACTCAAAAATTCAGGAAGACCCCTTCGGATTGGGTCGGGAAGCGAGACGTCCTCAACATAGAACCATTCAGAAGGCCATTCTTCGGTGTGCCGGATAGGTATCTGGTCCCGGCGATGCACCATATCTCGGCTCGACCCACTTGGAATATTGATCCCTCTTGATTACGAGGGACGAGGAAAAACAACTTCTTCCATAACTCAAAATGAGCCTCGCAACCTAGAAATAGCTCGCAAAGAGCAACATAGCCCGCAATATGCAGGATGGAGGCAGGTGTGAAGTTGTGCAGATGGAGGCCATAGTACTCCAGAAGCCCTTGGAGGAACGGATGTATTGGAAATCCGAAGCCTCTCAGCAAGTAGGGAAAAAGCATACTCGTTCCCCCCTAGATGGGTTGGGGAACTTCTCCGCCTGCTCCCCATCGTCGAAGGAAGCCAATCCGGCTCGAACGGGGACTAGATCTGTGGGGGGGGGGGAAGAAATCCCTGGGTCTGCAGCTTCACCAGTTGGCCGTGGGCTACTGAGGGAGTCCTAGATTAAGGGGTCCTCGAACAGCCGGACTATATACGTGGGTCGGACTATTGGACTATGAAGATACAAGATAGAAGACTTCATCCCGTAACAGGATGGGAGTCTCCTTTGCGTGGAAGGCAAGCTTGGCGATTCGGATATGTAGATTCCTTTCTCTATAACCGACTTTGTGTAACCTTAGCCCCCTCCGGTGTCTATATAAAACGGAGGGTTTAGTCCATAGAAACAACAATCATAATCTCATAGGCTAGACTTCTAGGGTTTAGCCATTACGATCTCATGGTAGATCAACTCTTGTAATACTCATATTCATCAAGATCAATCAAGCAGGAAGTAGGGTATTACCTCCATAGAGAGGGCCCGAACCTGGGTAAACATTGTGTCCCCCGCCTCCTGTTACCATTAGCCTTAGACGCACAGTTCGGGACCCCCTATCCGAGATCCACCGGTTTTGACACTGACAGGGGGCACGCCAGGTGTGGGGAATCCTACTAGGACTCCCCAATCCAAGTAGGATTCCCCTCCTCTTTGCTATTCCTAGTAGGAGAAGGAGGGAAGGAGGAGGAGGACAGAAGAAAAGGGGGGGCGCCCCCCCCCCCCCAATCCCTAGTCCAATTCGGTTTGGGCTAGGGGGGCGAGCGCCACTCCCTGGCTGGCCTCCTCTCTTCCACCACTAGGCCCATAAGGCCCAATAACTTCCCGGGGGGTTCCGGTAACCCCCAGTACTCCGAAACTTATCCGAAATGACCTGAACTATTCCGGTGTCCGAATGTAGCCTTCCAATATATGAATCTTTATGTCTCAACCATTTCGAGACGCCTCGTCATGTTTGTGATATCATATGGGACTCCGAACGAAGTTCGGTCATCAAAACATATAACTCATAATACAAATCATCATCGAACGTTAAGCGTGCGGACCCTACGGGTTCGAGAACTATGTAGACATGACCGAGAAACATCTCCGATCAATAACCAATAGCAGAACCTGGATGCTCATATTGGCTCCTACATATTCTACGAAGATCTTTATCCGTCAAACCGCATAACAACATACGTTGTTCCCTTTGTCATCGGTATGTTACTTGCCCGAGATTTGATCGTCGGTATCATCATACCTAGTTCAATCTCGTTACCGGCAAGTCTCTTTACTCATTCCGTAATGCATCATCCTGCAACTAACTCATTAGTCACATTGCTTGCAAGGCTTATAGTGATGAGCATTACCGAGAGGGCCCAGAGATACCTCTCCGATACATGAAGTGACAAATCCTAATCTCGATCTATGCCATCTCAACAAACACCATCGGAGACACCTATAGAGCATCTTTATAATCACCCAGTTACATTGTGATGTTTGGTAGCACACTAAGTGTCCCTTCGGTATCCGGGAGTGCATAATCTCATAGTCATAGGAACATGTATAAGTCATGAACAAAGCAATAGCAATAAAACTAAATGATCATTATGCCAAGCTAACGCATGGGTCTTGTCCGTCACATCATTCTCTAATTATGTGATCCCGTTCATCAAATGACAACACATGTCAATGGCTAGGAAACTTAACCATCTTTGATTAATGAGCTAGTCAAGTAGAGGCATACTAGGGACACTCTGTTTGTCTATGTATTCACACATGTACTAAGTTTCCGGTTAATACAATTCTAGCATGAATAATAAACATTTATCATGATACAAGGAAATATAAATAACAACTTTATTATTGCCTCTAGGGCATATTTCCTTCAGACTCCCACTTGCACTAGAGTTAATAATCTAGATTACATAGTAATGATTCTAACACCCATGGAGTCTTGGTGCTGATCATGTTTTGCTCGTGGAAGAGGCTTAGTCAACGGGTCTGCAACATTCAGATCCATATGTATCTTGCAAATCTCTATGTCTCCTTCCAACACTTCTTGACGGATGGAAATGAAGCGTCGCTTCATGTGCTTGGTTCTCTTGTGAAATCTGGATTCCTTCACCAAGGCTATTGCTCCAGTATTGTCGCAAAAGAATTTCATTGGACCTGATGCACTAGGTATGACACCTAGATCGGATATGAACTCCTTCATTTGCTGCTTCCGAAGCAGCTATGTACTCCGCTTCACACGTAGATCCCGCCACGACGCTTTGCTTAGAACTGCACCAACTGACAGCTCCACCGTTCAATATAAACACGTATCCGGTTTGTGACTTAGAGTTATCCGGATCAGTATCAAAGCTTGCATCGACGTAACCATTTATGATGAGCTCTTTGTCACCTCCATAAATGAGAAACATATCCTTAGTCCTCTTTAGGTATTTCAGGATGTTCTTGACCGTTGTCCAGTGATACACTCCTAGATTACTTTGGTACCTCCCTGCTATACTAATAGCAAGGCACACATCAGGTCTGGTACACATCATTGCATACATGATAGAACCTATGGCTGAAGCATAGGGAATGACTTTCATTTCCTCTCTATCTTCTGCAGTGGTCGGGCATTGAGTCTGACTCAACTTCACACCTTGTAACACAGGCAAGAACCCTTTCTTTGCTTGATCCATTTTGATATTCTTCAAAACTTTATCAAGGTATGGTCTTTGTGAAAGTCCAATTAAGCGACTTGATCTATCTTTGTAGATCTTGATGCCCAATATGTAAGCAGCTTCACTGAGGTCTTTCATAGAAAAACTTTTATTCAAGTATCCCTTTATGCTATCCAAAAAAATTATATCATTTCCAATCAACAATATGTCATCCACATATAATATTAGAAATGCTACAGAGCTCCCACTCACTTTCTTGTAAATACAGGCTTCTCCAAAAGTCTGTATAAAACCATATGCTTTGATCATAGTATCAAAACATTTATTCCAACTCCGAGAGGCTTGCACCAGTCCATAAATGGATCGCTGGAGCTTGCACAATTTGTTAGCATCCTTTGGATCGATCAAACCTTCTGGTTGCATCATATTCAACTCTTCTTCCAGAAATCCATTCAGAAATGTAGTTTTGACATCCATTTGCCAAATTCATAATCATAAAATGCGGCAATTGCTAACATGATTCAGACTGACTTAAGCATCGCTACGGGTGAGATAGTCTCTCACAGTCAACTCCTTGAACTTGTCGAAAACCTTTCGCAACAAGTCGAGCTTTGTAGATAGTAACATTACCATCAGCGTCATTCTTCTTCTTGAAGATCCATTTATTCTCTAGGGCTTGCCGATCATCAGGCAAGTCAACCAAAGTCCATACTTTGTTCTCATACATGGATCCCATCTCAGATTTCATGGCCTCAAGCCATTTCGCCGAATCTGGGCTCATCATCGCTTCCTCATAGTTCGTAGGTTCATCATGGTCAAGTAACATGACCTCCAGAACAAGATTACCGTACCACTCTGGTGCGGATCTTGCTATGGTTGACCTACGAGGTTTGGTAGTAACTTGATCTGAAGCTTCATGATCATTATCATTAGCTTCCTCGCTAATTGGTGTAAGAATCACTGGAACTGATTTTTGTGATGAACTACTTTCCAATTCGGGAGCAGGTACAATTACCTCATCAAGTTCTACTTTCCTCCCATTTACTTCTTTCGAGAGAAACTCCTTCTCTAGAAAGGATCCATTCTTAGCAATGAATATCTTGCCTTCGGATCTATGATAGATGGTGTACCCAACAGTCTCCTTTGGGTATACTATGAAGACGCACTTCTCCGATTTGGATTCGAGCTTATCAGGTTGAAGCTTTTTCACATAAGCATCGCAGCCCCAAACTTTAAGAAATGACAACTTTGGTTTCTTGTCAAACCACAGTTCATAAGGGGCCATCTCAACGGATTTTGATGGTGCCCTATTTAACATGAATGCAGTCGTCTCTAAAGCATAACCCCAAACTGATAGCGGCAAATCAATAAGAGACATCATATACACCATATCTAATAAAGTGCGGTTACGAAGTTCGGACACACCATTACGTTGTGGTGTTCCCGGTGGCGTGAGTTGCAAAACTATTCCGCATTGTTTCGAATGAAGACCAAACTCGTAACTCAAATATTCACCTGCACGATCAGATCATAGAAACTTTATTTTCTTGTTACGATGATTTTCCACTTCACTCTGAAATTCTTTGAACTTTTCAAATGTTTCAGACTTATGTTTCATCAAGTAGATATACCCATATCTGCTCAAATCATCTGTGAAGGTTAGAAAATAATGATACCCACCGCGAGCCTCAATACTCATTAGACCGCATACATCGGTATGTATTATTTCCAACAAGTCTATTGCTAGCTCCATTCTTCCGGAGAACAGAGTCTTTGTCATCTTGCCCATGAGGCATGGTTCGCAAGCATCAAGTGATTCATAATCAAGTGATTCCAAAAGCCCATCAGCACGGAGTTTCTTCATGCGCTTTACACCAATATGACCTAAACTGCAGTGCCACAAATAAGTTGCACTATCGTTATTAAACTTATATCTTTTGGTTTCAATACTATGAATATGTGTATAACTACTATCGAGATTCACAAAAAATAGACCACTCATCAAGGGTGCATGACCATAAAAGATATTACTCTTATAAATAGAACAACCATTATTCTCTGATTTAAATGAATAACCGTCTCGCATCAAACAAGATTCAGATATAATGTTCATGCTCAACGCTGGCGCCAAATAACAATTATTTAGGTCTAAAACTAATCCCGACGGTAGATGTAGAGGTAGCGTGTCGACAGCGATCACATCGACTTTGGAACCATTTCCCACGCGCATCGTCACCTTGTCCTTAGCCAATCTTTGTTTAATCTGTAGCCCCTGTTTCAAGTTGCAAATATGAGCAACAAAACTAGTATCAAATACCCAGGCGCTACTTCGAGCATTAGTAAGGTACACATCAATAACAGGTATATCAAATATATCTTTCACTTTGCCATCCTTCTTATCCACCAAATACTTGGGGCAGTTCCGCTTCTAGTGACCAGTCCCTTTGTAGTAGAAGCACTCGGTCTCAGGCTTAGGTCTAGACTTGGGCTTCTTCGCTTGAGCAGCAACTTGCTTGCCGTTCTTCTTGAAGTTCCCCTTCTTCCCTTTACCCTTTTTCTTGAAACTAGTGGTCTTGTTAACCATCAACACTTGATGCTCCTTCTTGATTTCTACCTCTGCAGCCTTTAGCATTGCGAAGAGCTCGAGAATTTTCTTATTCATCCCTTGCATATTATAGTTCATCACGAAGCTTTTGTAGCTTGGTGGCAGTGATTGAAGAACTCTGTCAATGACACTATCATCAGGAAGATTAACTCCTAGTTGAGTCAAGTGGTTGTGGTACCCAGACATTCTGAGTATATGTTCACTGACAGAACTATTCTCCCCCATTTTGCAGCTATAGAACTTATTGGAGACTTCATATCTCTCAATCTGGGCATTTGCTTGAAATATTAACTTCAACTCCTGGAACATCTCATATGCTCCATGACATTCAAAACATCGTTGAAGTCCCGGTTCTAAACTATAAAGCATGGCACATTGAACTATCAAGTAGTCATCAGCTTTGCTCTGCCAGACGTTCACAACGTCCGGTGTTGCTCCTCAGCGAGCCTTGCACCTAGCGGTGCTCCCAGGACGTAATTTTTCTGTGCAACGATGAGCATAATCCTCAAGTTACGGACCCAGTCAGTGTAGTTGCTACCATCATCTTTCAACTTAGCTTTCTCTAGGAACGCATTAAAATTCAAATGAATGGTAGCACAGGCCATTGATCTACAACAACATAGACATGCAAAATACTATCAGGTACTAAGTTCATGATAAATTCAAGTTCAATTAATCATGTTACTTAAGAACTCCCACTTAGATAGACATCCCTCTAGTCATCTAAATGATCACGTGATCCATATCAACTAAACCATGTCCGATCATCACGTGAGATGGAGTAGCTTTCAATGATGAACATCACTATGTTTATCATATCTACTATATGATTCACGTTCGATCTTTCGATCTCAGTGTTCCGAGGCCATATCTGCATATGCTAGGCTCGTCAAGTTTAACCCGAGTATTCTGCGTGTGCAAAACTAGCTTGCACCCGCTGTATGTGAATGTAAAGCTTATCACACCCGATCATCACATGGTGTCTCGGCACAATGAACTGTAGCAATGGTGCATACTCAGGGAGAACACTTATACCTGAAATTTAGTAACGGGTCATCTTATAATGCTACTGCCGTACTAAGCAAAATAAGATGCATACAAGATAAACATCACATGCAATCAATATATGTGACATGATATGGCCACCATCATCTTGTGCTCATGATCTCCATCACCGAAGCATCGTCATGATCTCCATCGTCACCGGTGCGACACCTTGATCTCCATCGTAGCATCATTGTTTGTCTACGTTTATGTGTCTTCGGTTTGGATCCTTCCGATCTACGTCATTTTTCATCGGCGGCGGTCGCTGTTCTGGGGTGCTGGTCCTATGGGGCCTTAGCATGACGATTTCCCGACTGTCTACTACAACAAGTTGTGCCTGGCTCCGGCGGTGGAGGGGCAATGACGGCGGCGCGCCTTCGGCTCGCTTCGGTGCTTGTAGTCGTCGCTAGGTGGTCTACAAATCTGGATGTAATTTTTATTTCTGGTATTCGTTGTACTGCCATGATTGAAGATGAATAGATTGGAAGTTTTTCCGAAAAAAAAAGGATAGAAACTTAAAATATGAGAAAACTAAAAAGAACATAAGAAAAAAAACACAAACCATGAGGCGCGCGTAGGCGCCATCCCTTGCACAACGCTTCAGGTGATATGCTTTTGAAGAAAAGGGGTTTCCCAACCCCATTTCATTAATTTAGAGGCAGCAAAGCACCAAGATTGTTCTTTCGCAAAAAAAAAGCACCAGGATTGTTTACAGCGTTCCCAGAATTTCCCAAAGCCTGGGGCTAAACCTAACTTACTATCTCAAAAAAATTCTAAAAAAAACTAACTGACTAAATATAAGTTAAATACGCCCATGCACACGAAATGTGCGTTAGAAGTATGCCACAAATTCAATTTAAAATAAAATACAAATTCATTACTATCATGAGAGGAAATTCCTTCAAACAAATAGTTTAACAAATTGCATTGTTGCGAACATGGTTTGGTACCTAATTAGTGAAGACTTGCTTACTCCGAGGCCATCATTTCTTCACCAGCAATAGTACAAGACTTGGATCTGCAAACATAAAATTGCATATCTAAAATCAAGACACTTGACATAGACTAAGTCAATTGTTTCGTACGAAATTTGCAGAAAAAGAAGAAGAGAGAGAACATATTATATACCATTAGCACGAAGACCACGAGGTAGTAGCCCCTTGGGTTTCCTCTTTTTTTTGATAGCATTGTATAATCTTAATATCATGAACGTTTGCAAATACATCACCCTCAATATAGCACACCAATGTAAGTTTGGCTAATATAAAGGAAATAGAGAAAACAAAATTAGAAGATAGGCTACATATTATCTGGGCAGTGTGCGTTGGCCTGGGTGCCTCCGTGCTTGCGCTAGAAGATAGGCTGCAATTTAGGACTAAACTAGGTGGAGAAGAATAAGAGGCGGGTGGTCAGGACGCCGGACCGGGCGGCCGGAGTGGCAGGGAATCGTGTGTTGACGACGGCGGCGGCGCAGGGCATGGACGCTCAGTTCGAGCGAGTCGTGGCAAGGGTTTCTCTGTTGCCGATCAGGCGAGGAATTTTCTTTCTTTCTTAACTTGATTGACTAACGATCGGACTACAAATCACATATCGAAGCGTCAACAGTCGTCTAGTGCGCGATTGGTTCTTTGTTCTCATCGATCGATGGAGTTGGGCTAACGGGATGAAGGCTTGCACTACGTCAATGTGAAAATTTTGCTACCGTGTGTATAGGTACTAGTTGGACGACGCCTGGGGCTACAGCCCTAGTTGCCCCAGGCCTAGTTTCGCCCCTGGCGTTCAAGGTAGCCTAGAGTAGCTGCACTAGGCATAACACAAGCTCACACTGGTTTTGCAAGCAAAAGTATTGAAAACCACATCCAAGCCACGTGAGCATAAACAAACCATGTACTAGCCTATTACAACTCCAATTGCATATCCGTCGATACGAGCTCTCAGGTACGCGGGTCGAGAGCTCTCCTCTTTGCTGATCCAGGAGGAGCAAATATCTCCGCAGTAGAGCAGATTGCTAATCCTCGCATAATATCTTTTATTGATGTAGCACGGTTATTCTTCCCAATAAGACCCGAACATATCGCCATATCAACTGCTGGATATAAATTTCATTACAGATGGTCTACAAACTCCACAAGAAAGCGACACAGAACATATTAGCAACATCAAGTTGTCTACTATGACACCATAAGGCGGCTAACAACTCTACTCTCATATTGGTTAGAAATCGAATGCAGCTTCAGATCTAGCAAACTAACCTTGACAACTTGTCTTCACCAAGGAACTCCATCGGTAGAAGATGAGGATCTCAAGTCCCGGAACTGTTTCAAATCGCCGCCCCAAGTAGGGCTAGGCAAAAATTTCGAGTGCGACAGCAAGGCGGCAACAAAAGTGGGCGGCTTGAATGGAGATGAATGATGGACTTTTTCCTATATTTAAGACTAAGCGGGGAGGATAACTATTCATGTTCCAATTAAGGTTTGGAAGACTTGGAAAACGCTGCTACCCGTCAAGCCCCATACTGAGGCAGCCCTTGGTCCATGATGGACAGGGCGTATCTTGTTCTGTCTTCCCGCCATAGCTACAAATCACCCGTTGCGACGCAGAGCTCTGTCTCGCCTTTAGCGAGCGCTCTACTAAGCCAACCCTTTATTGTGGCATGCTTTTTTGTTTCAATTGTTATGCACGGCTTTCTTACATTTTCCTTTGTTTGTTCGCTTTTCTTTGGTTTCCTTTTTTTTCTATGTATACATTTTCCCCCTTTTTTTCTTCAGTTTTCTTTGTTTCTTTTAGTTTTCTTTAATTTTATTCGTTTATGCCTTGGTTTTCTACGTTTTCCTTTGTTTCTTTCTTAGTTATCATCGCTTTTCTCCTTTTTTTCGTTTTTTTGTTTTTCTTCTTTTTATTTTTAATTTTTTCATTACATGTCTACTTTTCATACATATTTTACATTTTTGGTATAAAATAAAATCCTTTTTTGTATACATTTAATATGTTAAATATATAAATCATTTTTCTACAAATATATTTATTGATGTCTAATTTTTTTCAAACACATTGTACAACATGAGTATTTTTTATACACATTTAATATTTTTCAACTACATGATTAATATTTTTTTAAATATTTGATGTCTACTTTGTTTATACACATTGTACATTTATAAACACCTTACATTTTATTAAATATGTTTAACCATTTTAAATCTTTAATTTATTTTATTAAAGAACTTTTTTCGAATATATATATATATATATTTGAATTCATGTTGATACATATAATTTTTATTATATGAAACATTGTTTTGTGAAATTGATGAAAAAATGTATACATTGGATAAAAAAATTAAATTGTCACGAACATTTTGTTTGAAATGCATGAACATTTTTTTAATGTAAAATATATTTTTTCTGAATGGTGCAATGGTTACACGCACAGTTTTTACATTGCAGAACATTTTTGTACATATCACATACATCTTTTTGAAACACGTGAACATTTCTGCAGTGTCACATACATTTTTTATGGTATAAAACATTTTAAAAAGTTGAGCTAACATTTTTTTACATTGCATTTACAGTTTTTAAAATGTGCGATGAACACTTCTAAAAGAATTAACTAATTTATTTTTTCACCATACAAGTATTTACTAATTATTATTTTCAAAATAAAAACAAAAGTAAAAATATAAACACTCGCATGATGTCAGCAAGACGAGACCAAGTGGTTACTAGGATGGCCTAGTACCGGCTCCCTGCAGGCGACGTTCACATAGTAGTCGTTGCGAGTGACACATAGACGCGCCCCTGTCTTCCTACCATATCCTAGATGGTCTAGACCTCGGTATAACCAGGGTAGCAGTGTCGTAATGTCAGCGTGGATTCGCTGATCACGACACTGCTTTGATCGGACCAGATAACGGCCTCACAGGGAGCCCGTCCACTGGAAATGCACTTTAGTAGATTTTGTATTCTTAATTGATGCATCCATTTTTCTTGTATACGTGGTCTGTGCATATGGTATTGTTTAGGCATGCTTGTTTTCTTTTTCCCGAAGAATAGGCCTGCTTGTTCAGATGTCCATTTGCTTGGCTGTTCTATCTTTTAATAATCTCCGTCCGTTCTAATTATAATCATTGGAGTATGTATTAACAACTTATACATGTATTAATCAACTTTCTTAAGTCAGTGTGGGAATCTTTTGCTTAGAGATCTTTGTAAAACTTAAGATGTGTTTTAGTGCTGAATCAGAGCCACTTAGAGATCTTGTTTTAAAGAGATAAAGAGACTCATCTCCTCTTCTCTCCTTACGGCAATAGTTCGGATCATGTTTGCTGCATGAGTATCGAGGGAAAACACTTCTGATTTAGACCTAGAGCTTAGCCGGCAAAAAATAGGGAAGGTTTTAATACATTCTGCCAAACCAAATAGTAGCAACAATTGTTACGATATTACTCTTATTCAGGCATTATTTCTTGGACAAGTAATATGTAAGCCAGTTTGACTAGGCTGGAAAATTAAGGAGCAGATAAAGGAGAAGAGGATGTCATCGCGAGTAGTTCTCAAGATGAGGATTTTTTACACTTTATTTTGCACTCATCCATAGTCGGGTAGCAGAAATTAATTAGCAAACAACAGAAGCATTCTCCAATAGAGCTGCATCGATCATGACTTACATGAGCACATAGCCCATTTGGTAAATTGATCTTCTCGCTATCCTCGTCAGCCATGATTTGGCCTTGGAATAAGAAACGAACAACTATTTTAGAGTAGCATAAATAAACATGCAACAGATTAGACAAGACACAAAATTAAAAAAAAATGGCCTTCACTAGCTGGCTATACTACATACTTCTTCCAGGAGAAGTGAAAAAAATAAACCCAACTGGTGTGCTTACAATGAGCAACAGAGCATATGAGATATAGAGACAGTAGGGCTAGTGTGTGCTTATCCATACCCCGATCCGGATACTGCACTACACTCGATCACTTTGGTTGTGTATCGACGAGAAATATTTGTTCCACTCCCTCCGTTCAGGTGCATAAGTCATCATAGGTTGTGCACCACGATCAAAGCGAAGGGGAAAACGAGAGAATTTAATATTTATTTGCTAATTAATAGCATTGCATGGAATGAACTGATCACTGCATGTCCTGTTTGGTAGTCTCTTATTGGTTGATTCTTTTATTTATGTCAAGAAACCAGAAACGCCTAAGTGTTTTGAGATTATTTAATTTTCTAAGGTGACTTATACACCTTGACGCAGGGAGTACAATACTAGTACGTGCGATCAATCAACAGATGACAGACTGAGAGAAGAGAGATCCGGCGGCGGCGACGATAACAACGCTGAATAAAGATTCTTCGGGTCCTTCCCTGACGAGGCCATCGGTCCTATGGTTGGGGATGGATTTGGAAACCAGTCTGTTCAAGCAAGGATGGCGTGGCGGCGGCGGCATCCTCGTGGTGGACCTGTGTCCTCGGGCTCCGCCGTTGCGACGGCGTTTGCTCCAGCGTCGGCGCGGAGCTTGGGAGGTAGTCCAGGAGCGGATGCAGATTGTGGTCTGCATCGATGACATTTGGAAGACAGAGCATGTGCTGGGCTCGTGGTTGGTGGATGACATATATGGTTTTCTCCTTCGGCGTTTTAGTCGTGGTGGGTTGCCAGATCTGGAGTTCGATGGCGTGTCCGGGGTGTTGCCCCGGTCTGATTCGTTCAACGGTAAGGGTTTCATTTTTGGTGAGCCACCTTGGAGGTCTGTAAAGCTGCATATCAGCGATGGAGCCGCGTCGAGCTCGGGTGAGGAGGTGATTCGTCATTCTTTTCTTCGGTGGCTGCTGTGGTGGTGCCGGAGGCAGGTGACGGACGTTGTTGTCAAGCTCAGAGATGTTCTGTTATCTTTTCAGTTTTGTCATGTTGGTCTTTACGTGACTTGTACTTTGTTCTTATGATATAAATGAGATACGTATTACCATGAAAAAAAAAAGAAGAGAGATCCGGCCGGTGCTATAACTCATCACGATCCCGTGCAGGCATCAATCAAGCAACAAAATTGGAATTATTTGGTATCTTTCCATAGGAACAGTATGTAAGAATTGGTGGCCAAAATCAAGTGAGTAGGATTATTTATCTCCTTTTTCTAGACAGGTTTCCAAGATCTGGTGGTAATGGTAGGAAGGTGTTGCTGATTTGTCGGATTTATCTCCTATGTGTGTTTATCTTTGTATATATTTCCGAATTGTAATTCTCTTGTATGTATGTATGTATGTATGGAGTAAAGTACATCAGCAGGAGACGATCGAGCACATCTCACGCACCTGGCGAGTGCTTCCCGGCGGTGGGCGTGTTGGAGATGGTCTTGAGCCAAGCAGGTTTCCTCTGGGACCGGGCCGTCGTCAGCGGGGCGGCGAAGCAGAGGAGGAGGAGGAGCGACGCGAGCGCGAGGACGGGGGAGGAGGAGCGAGCGCCAACGCCGGTCGCCATGGCGGCTCTCTGTCGTCTGTGGATGTGAGATGTGGTGACGGCGAAGCAGAGGAGCTGAGTGCCGTTGGCGCGGAACGGCCGGCAGCGCATTCAGTTTTACTGTACTTCGCTATGAGCAGA